>NC_053392.1:50234468-50534468 GCF_905171765.1 Bufo bufo
GTTTAGCTCACAGTGCACATGATCTGTTTGAATTAAACAAGAATGTTTTGGGAAATCTTTCATTTGACATCTCTCTACCAATAATTTTCCTTAATTCCCTCCAATTGCAAAAATTGTTTGGGAATCTGATCTTAGGTCCAATAAATGAACCTTAGTGGCAAATGATTGGCCCCAAAGTCACTTCCAAAGTTAATTGACAAGCAGCCCATTAGACCTTATTTCAGTTTGAAACAGAGACATAAGGACATATGACGGCATGTGTTCTTCTTAGCTGGTTTGATGAGAGGAATAATCTCAGAGGTTCTCCAGAAAACATCTCGTAAAGGAGTCATGGAAGAAACTGTGGCCTAACCTGATCCCGTGGTTGAGATTTGATCAAGGATTGGACTGAATCATCATACAACCAAAGGTTATTCTGGTGAGGTCACCAATAATTGTCCCCTAATACAACAGGACCCCAATTGTCCAGCAGAAGACAACCCCATTTGGAAGTGACTGTGAAACCAATCACTAACCATTAGGATCTATTTCTTATGAGAATATTCACAAGTAACCAATTAGATCTTATTTCATTCCATTAAAAGCCCTCAGAATCATGTCCTCTGGTGGGTCCAAAGAACTTTAGTCTGACATTGGATTGGTCCATGGGTCCCATACCCCAATGTTTGTGCATATGGCAAATTCAGCTCTGTCACTGTATTGACTGTTGGTTTTATCCAAAACTTCCATATTGTATGCTTAGAGTGCAAGCTCTTGAGCAACGAGCCTCAGTGACAGCCCATAAGACATTCTCTCCAAACACGCACTGAAATTTATGGTGTGCTTGCTTCGCAGCGAGTCCTTGACTGGCCTCTTTTTACATTAAAAGTAGAGAGGGAGGAAGAGTCGAAAAGAAAATGGGAATTGCTGCATACTTTTAAATCATGAATACCCCGTCCAATATGAAGACCAAAGACGAGAACTCAATTAGCAATAAAACATGATATGCTGTATGTGTCGTATCGGATTCAAATGAATAAATCCTCTCTATTGGAGCATCATTACCGCTTTTATACTCACAAGATTTGCATGCAACTTCCTCAGTCCATTTATCTCCTTTTTACGAGAGACATATATTATCCTAACAGAAAAAAAACTAACAACTCCCGCACAACATGTCATTAATCTTTATATTGTGCTCTTGGTGGAAGTGGATCTGTGTCCCGAAAAGCTTGGCTTAATAAACAGAAAAGTCAGATTCTTTCCAAGCTTGCAAAATAGGCAAAGACTTCTGAAGTTTTTTTTCTTTTTATTAGGTTTTTAATCTATACCTTAAACGTGACATAACATGAAGAATAGGAAATATTTTTACTAGAATCAATAACGAAATAAATAAGTAAATGTGAATGTAGATTTATTCTGTGGTTTTGATGTAAAAAAAATAAGATACATTTAAAGGTAAAACAGAATCACAATAAAAAAAAAAAAAAAAAAAAAAAATGAAATGAGCAATAATTGTGTGTGCAGATTTTTTAAATCTTTCTTTTTAATGTTTATCTATATATATATCTATCTATCTATCTATCTATCTATCTATTATCTATCTATCTATCTATTATCTATCTATCTATCTATTTATCTATTATCTATTATCTATCTATTATCTATCTATTATCTATCTATCTATCTATCTATCTATTATCTATCTATCTATTATCTATCTATCTATCTATCTATTATCTATCTATCTATCTATCTATCTATCTATCTATTATCTATTATCTATCTATTATCTATTATCTATCTATCTATCTATCTATCATCTCATATCTGTCTATCTATTATCTATCTAACCATTCCCAAGAAAGATCACTTTCCATTTCCAACTATGGGAAGTCGCCTTAAAGAGGTTTCTTGTAGAATATATTAGTATAATTCTCAAATTTTTATCTATCTATCTATCTATCTATCTATCTATCTATCTCATATCTATCTATCTATTATCTATCTATCTATCTATCTATTATCTATTTATCTATTATCTATCTATTATCTATCTATCTATTATCTATATATCTATTATCTATCTATTATCTATCTATCTATCTCATATCTATCTATCTATCTATCTATCTATCTATCTCATATCTATCTATCTATCTATCTATCTATCTATCTCGGCTCGGACTGGCCCACAGGGGTACAGGTGACTCCTTCGGTGGGCCCCTGGGCAAAGTGGGACCCCTAGTCTCCCACCCCCTGCACAAGTGGCACATAACACAGTAGACTTACTGCACTACATACAGTGGATATAAAAAGTCTACACACTCCTGTTAAAATGTCAGGTTTCTGTGATGTAAAAAAAACTAGACAAAGATAAATCATTTCAGAACTTTTTCCACCTTTAATGTGACCCATAAACTGTATCACTCAATTAAAAAATAAACTGAAATCTTTTAGGTGGAGGGAAGAAAACAAAACAAAAACTAAAATAATGTGGTTCCATAAGTGTGCACACCCTCTTATAACTGGGGATGTAGCTGTGTTCAGAATTAAGGAATCACATTCAAAATCATGTTAAATAGGAGTCAGCATACACCTGACATCATTTAAAGTGCCTCTGATTAACCCCATATAAAGTTCACCCGCTCTAGTTGGTCTTTCCTGAAATTTTCTTAGTCGCATCCCACAGCAAAAGCCATGGTCCACAGAGAGCTTCCAAAGCATCAGAGGGATCTCATTGTTAGAAGGTATCAGTCAGGAGAAGGGTACAAAAGAATTTCCAAGGCATTAGATATACCATGGAACACAGTGAAGACAGTCATCATCAAGTGGAGAAAATATGGCACAACAGTGACATTACCAAAAACTGGACGTCCCTCCAAAACTGATGAAAATACGAGAAGAAAACTGGTCTGGGAGGCTACCAAGAGGCCTACAGCAACATTAAATGAGCTGCAGGAATATCTGGCAAGTACTGGCTGTGTGGTACATGTGACAACAATATCCCGTATTCTTTATATGTCTGGGCTATGGGGTAGAGTGGCAAGACAAAAGCCTTTTCTTACAAGAAAAACATCCAAGCCAGGCTACATTTTGCAAAAACACATCTGAAGTCTCCCAAAAGCATGTGGGAAAGGTGTTATGGTCTGATGAAACCAAGGTTAAACTTTTTGGCCATAATTCCAAAAGATATGTTTGGCGCAAAAACAACACTGCACATCACCAAAAGAACACCATACCCACAGTAAAGCATGGTGGTGGCAGCATCATGCTTTGGGGCTGTTTTTCTTCAGCTGGAACTGGGGCCTTAGTTAAGCTAGAGGCAATTATGAACAGTTCCAAATACCAGTCAATATTGGCACAAAACCTTCAGGCTTCTGCTAGAAAGCTGAACATGAAGAGGAACTTCATCTTTCAGCATGACAACGACCCAAAGCATACATCCAAATCAACAAAGGAATGGATTTACCAGAAGAAGATTAAAGTTTTGGAGTGACCCAGCCAGAGCCCAGACCTGAATCCGATTGAAAATCTGTGGGGTGATCTGAAGAGGGCTGTGCCCAGGAGATGCCCTCGCAATCTGACAGATTTGGAGTGTTTTTGCAAAGAAGAGTGGGCAAATCTTGAAGTCACAATGTGCCATGTAGATAGACTCATACCTAAAAAGACTGAGTGCTGTAATAAAATCAAAAGGGGCTTTAACAAAGTATTAGTTTAAGGGTGTGCACACTTATGCAACCATATTATTTTATTTTTATGTTTTTTCTTCCTTCCACCTAAAAGATTTCAGTTTGTTTTTCAATTGAGTTGTACAGTTTATAGGTCACATTAAAGGTGGAAAAAGTTTGGAAATTATTTATCTTTGTCTCATTTTTTTTACATCACAGAAACCAGACATTTTAACAGGGGTGTGTAGACTTTTTATATCCACTGTATATATTTTCAATGTACAGCACCTCAACCAGCCTATGTTTATATAAAAAACTTGTTAGATAATTTATTATATTTGAATGTATCCATACAGTGGGCCCCCAAAATAAATTTTACTGGTGGGCCCTAGGTACTCCAGTCTGACACTCTATCTATCTATCTATCTATCTATCTATCTATCTATCTATCTATCTATCTATCTATCTCTCTATTTATCTATCTATCTATCTATCTCTCTATTTATCTAAGACTTCTCTTAGAATATATTAGTATCATTCCTAAAATTTTCACTATCTATCTCTCTATCTAAGGTTTATCGTAGAATATACTAGTATTATTGATAAAATTTTAACCGGAAATCTCATCAAAACAATGTTAATCAGAAGATTGAGAAGGGGTTAATGTATCTATGTTTTGAGACAGGATAAAATAAATATATTTTCAGTAAGGTTTCTTCAGGGGGGGGGGGGGGGGGAGAAAAAATGAATACACACAAAAAAAACTAAAATAAATGCTGATCCTCAATAAAAGTCGCACGAAAACAACTTACAGATATGTTATTTGTAAACATCTTTCTAAAAAATATGAAAAAAAATCTTTCAATCTCTATTAATCCTGCAATGGTCAAAATATCACATTATGCAACTCGTTAAAAGTGAACTTATTGCTAAATACCCATTAAGATCTCCGGAGAGGCCTGGCATTAATTGTTTAGTGGAAGCACCCGGGGCTATCACCAGGGAGAAACATTTAATGCATAAAAAAGGAATTTGACAGAGATCCCTGTAGAACAAGGAGCATGTACCTTCTTAAAAATTCTACTGCATGTCACTATTCAGAACGGTCATCTGTATGTTTACTCAGAAAACAAAAACCCAGCAAAACAGCACGACAGCCGCGTTCACACCATGCTGCTAACTGCTCACTCTTCTTGTGGTTATTTCCATAGAAAGATGATCTGTGGAGGCGAAAAGGGCCAAATAATGAGTTTCACGAGTAAATCTTCTACTGAATATAAAAAGGGCACAGATGAGCTAGTTATGAAGTAGATGTATAAATGGATATGAGATGATATATAGAAAGATAGATAATAGATAGATAATAGATAGATAATAGATAATAGATAGATAATAGATAGATACAGATAGATAATAGATAGATAGATAGATAGATAGATAGATAGATAATAGATAGATAGATAGATAGATAGATAGATAGATAGATAATAGATAATAGATAGATAGATAGATAATAGATAGATAAGAGATAGATAGATAGATAGATAGATAGATAGATAGATAGATAGATAGATAGATAGATAATAGATAGATAGATAATAGATAGATAGATAGATAGATAGATAGATAGATAGATAGATAGATAGATAGATAATAGATAATAGATAGATAGATAGATAATAGATAATAGATAGATAAGAGATAGATAATAGATAATAGATAGATAATAGATAGATAGATAGATAGATAGATAGATAGATAGATAGATAATAGATAATAGATAGATAGATAGATAGATAGATAATAGATAATAGATAGATAAGAGATAGATAATAGATAATAGATAGATAATAGATAGATAGATAATAGATAGATAATAGATAGATAGATAGATAATAGATAGATAATAGATAGATAGATAGATAATAGATAGATAATAGATAGATAGATAGATAATAGATAGATAGATAGATAGATAGATAGATAGATAGATAGATAATAGATAGATAATAGATAGATAATAGATAGATAGATAGATAGATAGATAGATAGATAGATAGATAATAGATAGATAGATAGATAGATAGATAGATAGATAGATAGATAATAGATAGATAGATAATAGATAGATAATAGATAGATAGATAGATAGATAGATAATAGATAGATAATAGATAGATAATAGATAGATAGATAGATAGATAGATAATAGATAGATAGATAGATAATAGATAATAGATAGATAGATAATAGATAGATAATAGATAGATAATAGATAGATAGATAGATAGATAGATAGATAGATAATAGATAGATAGATAATAGATAGATAATAGATAGATAGATAGATAATAGATAGATAATAGATAGATAGATAGATAGATAGATAATAGATAGATAGATAGATAGATAGATAGATAATGGATAGACATGAGATAGAAAAACTGAAAGTGATAGATAGATAGATAGAAGAGATATGAGGTTGATAGATGGATAGATAGATAATAGATAATAGATAGATAATAGATAGATATGAGGTTGATAGATGGATAGATAATAGATAATAGATAGATAATAGATAGATATGAGGTTGATAGATGGATAGATATAGATGATGGATGTAACATAGAACGAGGGTATATACAATGATCTGATAAAGGACCTCAAGCGCTCCAACCTGCTTTTAAAATCTGTCAAGATTCACTTCATTATGGAAATCCCTGTTTTGAATGTGAAGCCCTCTCTTTATCCATGGAAGAACAGATGACTGTTTATACTTCTGTTTATACTTCTGTTTATACTTCCTCTTCTATTACCGTTGTACATGTTGTCATTTTCCTATATATTTTCATTAGCAAAATCAAGGTCTGCATCAGTGGCTGTGATATCTGTATTGGCCACAAGGGGGAGCACATGTTAAACAATACACCAGGCAGTGCTTGGTGCAGTCCTGGTGTGTTGGGGACTGGGGAGTGCACAGAATACAGTGAAGGGTTAATAGACCGGGGCTTCCCTGAAACGGGTGATACATGTGAACATGAGGAAGGTGATATGGAATTTATTAGCAATTCTCTTTGCATAAGGAGGGCTGATCTGTATGTGTTGTTTATGTGTTTTACAAGCAGAGGTAACATATTCATGTGCAAGGATCTGTCACCAGCCTGAAATCTGCGCTGATCGCCTGCGCTGTGCGCCGCCTGTCCTCCATCAGGCTGACATCGACACGCGAAGCACCAAAAAGCCATTAAGATTCATCTCCACTCACAGTTAAAGGGGTATTCCAACTGTACGCTAATTAAGCTGAGTCCTTGTAGAACATAAAGTTTTGCAGTTTTCTATTATACTTTGTGTTTCAATTCCTTACCATTTTCAATATCTCTGCTTGCAGTCATAGTGTGGAAATGTTTTTCCTTACAACCAAAGGTTGAAAATTTCTTCGCACATCTGCAGCATTGTTACAATGTATCAGAGCAGGTAAAGGAGTATCAGATTGTCTGCCTTGGACACAGTGGTAAGAAAATCTCTGCTGTGAGAGCTTGTTCAGCAAGCGGAGATCTTTAACATGGTGAATGGAAATTCAAACAGACAGTTCCACGTGCAGAAGATTTATTAAAGGGGTGTCCCATAATTAATGTATATAAATGAAAATCAGACATCATATTGTACATGATAATCTCTTTCTAACAAAGCTAGAACCAGCCCTGTACCTCACATGATTCCAGAGATCTCCCCATTCATTGCTCTGCTAGATTTATATCAAGCTGAAAGCTCAAGGGGAGTGTCTTTTCTGCTGCAGGTCAGAAGGTGTGTCTTAGCTCTCCCTATCATAGCTCAGGAGGCGTGTCTTAGTTCTCCCTATCACAGCTCAGGAGGCGTGTCTCAGCTCTCCCTATCACAGCTCAGGAGGCATGTCTTAGTTCTCCCTATCACAGCTCAGAAGGCGTGTCTCAGCTCTCCCTATCACAGCTCAGGAGGCGTGTCTCAGCTCTCCCTATCACAGCTCAGGAGGCGTGTCTCAGCTCTCCCTATCACAGCTCAGGAGGCGTGTCTCAGCTCTCCCTATCACAGCTCAGGAGGCAGTTGAAGGATGAAACTGAGCATGTGCGGCCTTCTCAGTGAGCAGGTCAAAGAGATAAGAAAACAAACTAACAGCAGGTGGCGCTATACAGACACATTTTATTGAATTACTCAGGGGCTATACAAATTATTATTATTTTTTTTAATCCAATAAATATTTTATTTTCTTCAATGATAATAACATAGCAATTAAACAAAGCCGGAAAAGGAAAAAAAAGAAAAGCAAAGAGAAAAAAGAAAAAGAAGTACACACAAAATATGTTTATACACATAAAGAAGATATTACTATCATTTTAACATCATCTCAACCATAAGAATAAATCCGGCTCTGTAAAGTCAAGCCTAATATCTTTAATCCCAAATATTCCCCCCCCTTTCCCTTGGCTGCTGTCGCTGAAAGACCGGACCCCATACCCCCCCCCCCCCCGTACCCGCCTACGTACACCACCCAGCAGAGCGCAGTAATCCGTCCACCTCGCTGGCACAGACAAAGGGGTATCACGTACCTTACCTTCTCTGCTTCTCAATCTCCTCATGCAGCTTTATTTGGGACATAATCCTTCTCCACTCCTCAAATACGGGGGATATGGGGGATCCCCATCTCTTAACTATCAGAACCTTTGCTATCAAGCAGCCCTTCAACCAGATCAAATGGTATACAGAAGGGTTTGGCTTTTCTGGTATATAGGCGCCCAAAATCACCGAGATCATATCCGGTACACAAGATTGGGGGGAAATCCCCCTGGAGTGCTGTAAATACCTGCTCCCAAAACCGCTTTATCACGCAACATTCCCATAAGAGATGAATATATCCGACGTTGGGGCTGCCACACTTTCGACAGAAAAATTCACGACCTCTGTCATTAGCAAACTTAGCCTGCATCAAGATGGGTGGTGACCATGGCGGCCATTTTGAAGTCGGCCATTTTGAATCCAACTTTTGCTTTTTTCAATAGGAAGAGGGTCATGTGGCACATCAAACTTATTGGGAATTTCACAAGAAAAACAATGGTGTGCAGATATTACCTTTTTCATATTTTGAAAAATCTGTGGCCAGGGGAGAGGGGAGAGTCATAACTCCCGTTCCCATTTAGGCACACTTTTAAAGGAAGTCACCGTGGACAGTGAAACTCGCAATTTCGCATAAATCTGTGCTACTTTTATCTTTTTCCCTAAGTAAAAAAAACAATAGTCAAAAAGTAAGTGTTGTTGGGTGATCATATATGTTTTATTAAATGTAGCTTCGTATGCAAAATTTTTAATTACTGGCAATTACAAAAGTGTTCAGATCCAAGTGCTGGTTTGAAAACTGTAGAATATTTTTCGTGGGACAACCCGTTTAAGATGCATCTGCTTTTAAAATCAATTATAGTTGGTCTTTTTATTCTTTTCAATTTGGAAGATCTCAGCTTGCTGTCAGTGAATGGAAATGTTCTTGTCAACATCTGCACGTGCAGTGCGCTCTCCTTTAGATCAGGGGCCTCGTTCTGGAGATAGGAGCGGACCCCAAAGGTGGGACTTGCACCTATCTGACATCAATGGCCTATCCTAGTGATATGCCATCAATGTCTGAGATGAGACTACCCCTTTAAGTCCCTAACATAAGATCACAGTGGCTGCTGTGGATTTTGACATAACCAATGTCATTAGGTAGCCATGAAGTGAATCTCCACCATACTTTCTTAATACATCCTTAAAGGGGTTGTCTCACAAATATTATTCTACAGTTTTCAAACCAGCACCTGGAGCTGAATACTTTTGTAATTGTATCTAATTAAAAATCTTGCAATCTATGCAGTATAGCACCACCTGCTGTTTGATTTTTTTCAAAATTCTTTGTCCAGGAAGCACATGCTCAGTTCCATCCTTCAACTGCTACCAGCTGCAGCAGAAAGGACACACCTTCTTAGAAAAGACACGCCCCTGAGCTGACAGCTTGAACTAAATCTAGCGGAACAATTGGAGCAATGAATGCTGAGATCTCTGGATCCATGTGAGGTGCAGGGCTGGTTCTAGCTTTGTTAGAATGAGACTGTCATGTTCTATATGATACCCAATTTTTATTTTATACATTGTTCATGGGAGAACCGTTTAAAGCTTCATTCTTTCCAGTACAGAGCTCTAAATCTCCTGCACAGACACAGAATGATACAATACAGGCTGCCTGCTGCCACCACCAGGGGGAGCTCAGGAGCTTTTTGTGTACTGTATCTTGATGTATGCAGTAAGCTCCCCCTAGTGGTGGCTTCAGGCAGCTGAAATTGTGTCAGTGAATTGTTGGTCTATAATGGAGATTCAGCGCTCTGCGCGCGAAAAATGTAGCTGTGAACTCTATGATTAGGAAATGAATCAGCACAGAAATATGGACCTTGGGTGTTAGTTGGTTATCATTTGTAACCCTTTTCTGGAGTCTTACCTACTTTCTGCTTGTGCTTAGAAACAGCATCCAATAAGCAAAGCTTTAGTGTAAATCATGGTGGAGGGTAAAGCGGCAGTGTGGACCTCTGATCGAACAGGAAGTCATTCCAGAACACGTCAGACTGGATGGAAAGCGGGAGTCACTGATCATAGCAGTGATGTGATCAGGCAGAGGGAGACACAGCTAGAGAATAGCAGATTAACCACAATAACCTGTATACACAGTTGCAAGAAAAAGTTAGTGAACCCTTTGAAATGACCTGGATTTGGGCTTTGATTATTAATAACATTTTGCTCTCTGAGTTATGTAAGCAGCAGCTTAACTAATAACACACAGAGTTGTACAGCTCACGTCTTTTATTGAGCAGATGGAGTAAAGATCCTCAAGTCAGGAAGAAAAAGTAAGTGAACCTCCTGTGTTAATGACTTCTCCAAGAGCTAACTGGTAAAGAGTGTTTCAATAAAGATGATATTTGAAGCAAGGGTTTCACAGGTATTTTGCCCAGTAAATAAAGGCACACAAGGCCTGGTTACTGACCATTCCGCTCTTCTCGAGATTGAAAGGTCAGTGTGAACCATGTCTTGGTGCAAAACAGCTTTCAGAAGACCTCAGTAGATGTTTGATGGAGAGGCATGAGGCTGGAAAAGGCTAAAGAACTTTTGGTGTACATCAATCCACGTTATCTACAAATGGGTAGTGGTCATCCTGTTAAGATCACTCCAAAAGCTTGATGGGCAATCCTGAAAGAGGTAAGAAAGAACCCAAGGAACTGTCACCGCCAGACATCTGAGAAGCTCTGACAGACATCCTTCAGAACCTCCTGCTTGAGGTTCTTTTGTTTTGCTTTCATTTTGTCATCTCGTTTCCCTCTCTCAGCTGTCATCTAGTTGCACTGATTGCATCCCTTTAAATCCCCTCCCATACTGCATCACTTTGCGGTTTATACAACTTCCTGGAGTGTGCTGATGCTAGAAGCTGTTTCTGCTGCACCCACAAGATAAGTCTGTTTCTTTATTCCTGTTTTCCTTTGGGCTTGATCCGAGGTGACCCTGACTCCCTCCGTATTAAGTGTAGGGAGCCGGTGGTCGTGTCCCCTCACTATTATAGAGTTTTCAGGTTTCAAACAGTCGAGGAACGAGGGTATGCAATTTTCTACCATTGAGATTTTTGCATATGCTGAGCAGTAAGGGAGAGAGCTAGGCTTGTAACAGGGCTTACCCTTCTGTTCCTTAGTTTTGGATCAAGTCAGTCTGATCTTCATTTGTGTCTTCTAGTTTTCTGTAACACCATCCTTGACATTATAAACCGCCGTAACCGTCTTAAGCATGAATCCGGTTTCAACCTTGATTGACCGCATGAAGGGTCTTTCACTGGAGGTAGCAGATCTCCAGAAAACTGTCTCTCAGTTTGAGGTGACCGTTTCTGCTTGTGTTAATGGAATTTGTTCTGAGCCTAAAATCTCGCTTCCGGATACGTTCTCCGGGGGTAGTGAGAATTTTGTTTGTTTTTAGAGAGGCTTGCAAACTCCATTTTCGCCTACTTCCCCATTCCTCTGATGATGAGGAGCGGAGGGTGGGGATCATCATCTCGCTGCTCAGGGATAACGCTCAGTCTTGGGCCTTTTCGCTGCCATGATTTTTTTTTAGCCCTGGGTCAGATATATGATGATCCGGATCGTATTGCTCTGGCTGAGTCTAAACTTCGTCTTTTATGCCAGGGTAAACAGTCCGCAGAGATATACTGCTCAGAATTTCGGAGATGGGCAGCTGATACTGGTTGGAATGATGCTGCACTCCGAAGTCAATTTTGCCATGGTCTTTCAGAGGGATTGAAAGATGCATTTGCTTTCCATGAGAGACCAACCTCCTTGGACTCTGCCATGTCTCGGGCTGTTCGTATTGACAGGTGTCTTAGAGAGAGAGAAGAGATCACTCCTTCCTGTCATACTCACTCCAAGGACAGTGCGGCGGTCTCTTTCAGTGCGCTGGGGTCTCAGTCTCTCTCAATCCCCTCTGAGCCGGAGCCCATGCAGCTGGGTTTGCTGTCCTCTGACAATAGAAGATTCAGCTCTCAGAGGAGGGTTTGTTTCTGTTGTGGAGGTATAAATCATTTGGCAAATGTTTGTCCCTCTAGGAGATTCAGGCAGTTTTTTGAGAGTAATAAAGAAACAAAAAGAAAAAGATCCTCTAAGAACGTTCCATCTGTTACTATTGGCAAGGTTGATGCGGAAATGGAAGGTTTTCAGTTTGCTTGTAGTTCCCGTTTTGTCCTGCCTGCCAGGGTGGTGCTAGAGAGCAAGAACATTTTTTGTGAGATTTTTGTAGATAGTGGAGCAGCTGTCAATCTCATTGATAATCAATTTGCTATAACTCATGGTTTACAGGTATGCAATTTGGGAAAGGATATTCCTGTTTTTTCTATTGATTCCGTTCCACTTTCTCAGAAATCGTTAAAAGGCATAGTTCACAATATCCGTTTGATTGTGAGTGATACTCATGTTGAGGATGTGTCATGTTTCCTCCTAAGCGGGTTGCCTACTTCTCTAGTGTTGGGGCTACCCTGGCTCACTAAACATAACCCCACCATTGATTGGCAAGCAAGGCAAATAAATGGTTGGAGTGACTTTTGCAGAGAGAATTGCCTCACAACATCTGTTTCTGAGGTTTCTACTAAGACTGTACCACCTTTCCTCTCTGAATTTTCGGATGTGTTTTCTGAGAGTGGTGTTCAGGAGCTGCCCCCTCACAGGGAGTACGATTGCCCTATTAATCTCATCCCAGGCGCCAAGCTGCCTAAATCTCGTTTATACAATCTCTCCCAACCTGAAAGGGTCGCTATGCGTGCTTATATTTTTGAGAGCCTGAGAAAGGGACACATACGACCCTCGAAGTCACCTGTTGCCGCTGTTTTTTTCTTTGTTAAGAAAAAAGATGGTTCTTTAAGACCATGTCTGGATTTCAGGGAGCTGAACTGTATCACAATTCGTGACCCTTATCCGCTTCCTCTGATCCCGGACCTGTTTAACCAGATTGTTGGGGCTAAAGTTTTTTCCAAGTTGGATCTAAGAGGGGCATACAAACTGGTCAGGGTCAGAGAAGGAGACGAATGGAAGACGGCCTTCAATAGCCCTGAGGGCCATTTTGAGAATTTGGTTATGCCTTTTGGTTTGATGAATGCTCCAGCCGTTTTTCATCATTTTGTGAACAGCATTTTTTATCATTTAATGGGAAAATTTGTACTAGTGTATCTAGATGACATTTTGATTTTTTTCTCCTGATTTCAAAACTCATAAGGACCACCTACGTCAGGTATTGCTCATCCTGCGGGAGAATAAACTGGAAAAATGTGTGTTTGCGGTTCCAGAAATTAAATTTCTGGGGGTTCTTCTCTCCGCTTCTGGTTTTCGCATGGACCCCGAGAAGGTCCGCGCTGTGCTTGAGTGGGAGCTTCCTGAGAATCAGAGGGCGCTGATGCTTTTTTTGGGTTTTGCTAATTATTACAGGAAGTTTATTTAGAATTATTCCTCTGTTGTTAAACCACTCACTGATATGACTAGAAAGGGGGTAGATTTTTCCTCCTGGTCGGTAGAGGCGCGTAAGGCCTTCTCTAGTATCAAGGAGAGTTTTGCTTCCGCTCCCATCTTGGTACAACCTGATATCTCTCTGCCCTTCATAGCTGAGGTGGACGCTTCTGAGGTGGGTGTGGGTGCGGTCTTGTCTCAGGGTCCCTCTCCTGCCAAATGGCGACCGTATGCCTTTTTCTCGAAGAAACTCTCCTCCGCAGAGAGAAATTACGATGTGGGAGATAGGGAGTTGTTGGCCATCAAGTTAGCTTTTGAGGAATGGCGCCATTGGCTAGAGGGAGCCAGACACCCTATTACCGTGTTTACCGACCATAAGAATCTGGCCTACTTGGAGTCAGCCAAGCGTCTGAACCCGAGACAGGCCAGATGGTCTTTGTTCTTTTCAAGGTTTAATTTTGTTGTCACGTTCCGCCCTGGGGTTAAGAATATGAAGGCTGATGCCCTGTCACGTTGTTTTCCGGGAGGTGGGAATTTTGAAGACCCGGGTCCCATTTTGGCTGAAGGTGTGGTGGTCTCTGCTCTTTATCCTGAATTGGAGGCAGAGATTCAGGCAGCCCAGGCAGAGGCTCCTGATCTTTGTCCTCCTGGGAGGTTGTTTGTGCCTCTCGCTTTAAGACACAAGGTTTTTAAGGAGCACCACGATACTGTCCTTGCTGGGCACCCGGGGGGTAGAGCCACAGTTGATCTCATTGCTCGGAGATTCTGGTGGCCGGCGCTTCGTAAGTCGGTTGAGCGTTTTGTGGCAGCCTGCGAGACCTGCGCTCGTGCCAAGGTCCCTCATTCACGTCCATCAGGTCCTCTCCCCCCGTTACCCATTCCTTCCCGTCCTTGGACACATCTGTCCATGGACTTCATTACGGACCTGCCTCGTTCCTCGGGCAAGACTGTGATTCTGGTGGTGGTGGACCGTTTTAGCAAAATGGCGCATTTCATTCCTTTTCCTGGGTTGCCCAATGCTAAGACGCTGGCGCAGGCATTTATTGATCACATTGTCAAATTGCATGGTATTCCTTCAGACATAGTCTCTGATAGGGGCACGCAGTTTGTTTCCAGATTCTGGAAGGCTTTCTGTTCTCGCTTGGGGGTTCGGTTGTCATTCTCTTCTGCTTTCCACCCACAGTCGAATGGCCAGACGAAGCGCGTCAATCAGAATCTGGAGACATATCTGCGCTGTTTTGTGGCGGAGAATCAGGAGGATTGGTGTTCTTTTTCTCTCCCTTGCTGAGTTTGCTTTAAATAACCGTCGTCAGGAGTCCTCTGATAAGTCGCCATTTTTTGGTGCATATGGGTTTCATCCGCAGTTCGGGACATTCTCTGGAGAGGGGTCTTCTGGTTTACCTGATGAGGAGAGATTCTCCTCGTCTTTGTCATCTATTTGGCAAAAGATTCAGGATAATCTAAAGAGCATGAGTGAGAGATATAAGCGTGTGGCGGATAAGAGACGTGTGCCCGGTCCGGACCTGAATGTTGGTGATCTGGTGTGGTTGTCTACCAAGAATATCAAATTGAAGGTTCCCTCCTGGAAGTTGGGTCCTAAGTTTATTGGGCCCTACAAAATCTTGTCCGTCATCAATCCTGTTGCCTACCGTCTTGATCTTCCTCAGACTTGGAAGATCCATAATGTTTTTCATAAGTCCCTATTAAAACCTTATGTCCAACCCATTGTACCCTCCTCTTTGCCTCCTCCTCCGATTGTGGTTGATGGTAATCTTGAATTTCAGGTCTCTAGTATTGTGGATTCTTGTGTTGTCCGCGGTTCTCTCCAGTACCTCGTTCATTGGGAGGGTTATGGTCCTGAGGAGAGGATGTGGGTCCCAGTGACGGACATTAAGGCCACTCGTCTCATCAGGGCTTTCCATAGGTCCCATCCTGAGAAGGTGGTCTCTGAGTGTCCGGAGTCCACTCGTAGAAGGAGGGGTACTGTCACCGCCAGACATCTGAGAAGCTCTGACAGACGTCCTTCAGAACCTCCTGCTTGAGGTTCTTTTGTTTTGCTTTCATTTTGTCATCTCGTTTCTCTCTCTCAGCTGTCATCTATTTGCACTGATTGCATCCCTTTAAATCCCCTCCCATACTGCATCACTTTGCGGTTTATACAACTTCCTGGAGTGTGCTGATGCTAGAAGCTGTTTCTGCTGCACCCACAAGATAAGTATGTTTCTTTATTCCTGTTTTCCTTTGGGCTTGATCCGAGGTGACCCTGACTCCCTCCGTATTAAGTGTAGGGAGCCGGTGGTCCTGTCCCCTCACTATTTTAGGGTGTTCAGGTTTCAAACAGTCGAGGAACGAGGGTATGCAATTTTCTACCATTGAGATTTTTGCATATGCTGAGCAGTAAGGGAGAGAGCTAGGCTTGTAACAGGGCTTACCCTTCTGTTCCTTAGTTTTGGATCAAGTCAGTCTGATCTTCATTTGTGTCTTCTAGTTTTCTGTAACACCATCCGTGACAGGAACCCAAAGGACCTAGAGAAGTCACTACAAACTGCAAAACCTTCTGTCCATGTGTCTAGTATTAAAAAAGCACTGAACAACACTGGGGGGACACCACGAAAAAAAAAGACTCTGCTATCGAAAACAATATCGTGGCCCATGTCAACAACTAGATGCAAGATAAAAAAAAATGCACCTCAATTTGAAAAAAAAAGCCACCATAAAAAAACTAAAAATACAAAATAAAAATGTTTGTCCTGCATTTAATCTCTACCATAGACCTTCATGCAACATCTGGACCTGTTTTTTTACCTAACAAAAACCAGCCACCAAAAACTGTAAAACCCCTTAAAAAAAAACTAGAGTGTGCCAATGGCTACATTCACACATGCCTCAAAGAAATTCAGCAGGCTGTTTCAGCAGGGATCAGGCTGCCGGAGTTCTCTATAGCTGGATAGTGACGTGGGCCCGCCGGACCTCCGCTCCACGTCATTTCAACTGGGATTTGGCTGGACAAAAAATTGCGGCATGCAACATTTTTTGTATGCCAGGGAGCGGCCGGATCACCGCTGCATCCAATTATCATGAATGGGGTCCGGCGGGCACGCGGCACTATCCGGCTATGCTATATCCGGAGAATGTGGGCAGGCTGTTCTCTGCTGGATTTCTTTGACGTGACACTAGCATAAGGCTAGTGTCACACATAGAGTTATTTTTTGTTCTGACATTTTAAAGGGCTTTTACGGTTATTGGTTTCTATTTATTTTGCTGGTGTTTTTGCTCAGTTTTATAGACAGAATCGCCAACATGGAGGCCTATGGGAAAAAACAGAAGACAAAGAGGCGTTTTTTGTAATGGTGATTTTTTTTTTACCCTTGAGGGGTTTGTTGGTTCAATTTTTTATTTTTCAAATTGCAGCATGCACTGGATCTCGCATCTACATTTTTTTTTATACCATAGACCTCCATATAATTTTTTTTTCGCCCTGCTTGAAAAAACACATGTGCAATGTATGTTGGTGTTTTTTTTATTTTACCTGTGTTTTTTTTATCCCATACAGGGAACACATGTAATAAATGCCATTAAATAGCACCCGGTGCTAAAAGATACTAAATGGGAAAAAATGCTTTAAAAACAGCTACAATGCAAAAACAAAAAAACAAAAACAATTCATTAGACTTCCAATAGACCTTCAGTTAAAATGTGGAGCTGGCACTTTTTCAGGAAAAAAAAACCACACCAAAAATGCAGGTGCATTGGATAGATAGATAGATATGACATAGATAGATTTTCAGTGATTTTACCTTAAAGGAAGAAGAAAAGAGAAAAACGAATGTGCTTTTCTATAGCCAGCAGCCCGCCACCTGGCACATAGCCCTGTGCAGGCATTATAAGAATATCACCAGGTGTGGCTTCAACAAGGGCCGACAGATCATGGTGAAAGACCCACAAAATGACAATGAAGTCACACTTACCATCAAGGTGTACAATAATGGCACCATAGTCATCCAGGGCACTGAGGACAACCTCGGCCAGTTTAAAGATATTGTTCCTTATATTAAAGTCCAGGCCCAAACCTACAAAGAACTGACACAAAATCCTCCCCTCTGCCCGTGATAGAATTACCTCACACTGGGTTGATGCAATCCTCACAGGCAGGCGAATACACAATATCCTCTGTCCTGGAGACAACCGAGAAGTAATTCAATTATCTCTCAGGACAAAGGACATCGCCAGTACACACAGAGAGACAAGGGAACAGACCTCCCTACTCAACGTATACAATGTCCCACCCTTTTCAATACACATAGACATTTAACATCCCAAAATGGCACGAATTAGACCAGGGTTCAAGTTAGTCCAAGTCCTTTGTGAACAAATGAGGCCTGGCTGATGAGAGGGCCCATAATCCTGGGGCTAGTAGCCAGGCCCCTCCAAAACCCAGTGGTGAGGTTGGTTTCGCCACACCAGACTTATCTCCTAATCAAGGAGAAGAACTCAGAGAAAGAAGGGTGTGAGAACCAAATAAAAGCCAGCAGCCATGACACCAATATATCAACCAACTGCCAAATGAAAATAACAGAAAATGAGAGCAAAGCAAAGAACAGCAGAGTAATAAAAGGGGGGACAGAGCTGACAACCCCAAGTGCACAACAGCCCCCAATTACAGAGCCGACCATTACCAGAACCCCAACAGAGCAGTTTCCTACAAGAAGCCCAAGCAGAAAGCAGGACACGAACATGAAATGATACGGGAGTAGTAAGTCACCGTGCCCTGATACTGTTCTGATTAAAGACTCCAATGGTAAATACTAGTGTTGATCGATCGTTGCTCGGGTGCTCTGGCCGAACACATTGGGATGCTCGGGTGCTCTACCGAGCACCCTAGTATAATGGAAGTCAATGGGAGAACCTGAGCATTAAACCAGGCACTCCCTGCTCTGAAGGGAAAAGGTCAGAAATTGATGGAAACACCACCGAAATGGTTCGGGAACAGAATGGGGATGATGTCTGGATGCATCTTGGACTCCCAGGTCACTGCTGGGAACAATGTTGTCCGAATAGTACACCACTTTTACAGACTGACAATAATATGCACAAAACCGAAGATAAAATAGATTTTAGAAGAAAATTTTTTAGGAAACATTCTTTCCTGTACATTTACTTGTATATAAAGTGCAAGTGCTGCCAAAAATTACAACGAAGAGGCACTCTGATACAACCTGTATATCACATAAAGGAGGGCCTCATTCACCTTGTGGTACAATTGTTCATGTAGTGGGACTCCTGCACTCATAAAGCCTATGCACTAAGTGAAAGGGCTGCCAAAAATTACAAAAAACCGGCACTCCAATACACCCTTTGTTACACATTAAGGAGGGCATCATACACAGCCTTGAAAAATTATGATTGATGGCCTGCTGGTGACCCTCAAAAACATTTGGAGCAAGGGCCTGCTGATCTGACCATCTAAAACATTATGGGTGAGGGCCTGCTGCGGCTTTGGTGACTCTAGATAACCTGGGGCTGATCGAATGTCCCCATGATGGTGACAATTCATTCGGATGTCTGCCCTATCAACTTTCAATGTTATTTTCAGCGCAAACCATTGTGACCACGGATAACAGTAAATCAGTGTTCGATTCCGGAGAGGGAGCCTGAGAAACGGCTACATCTACCACATCCAAGGAAGGCAGCATGCGTGCAAATTACCTATTAGGTATAATTGGGTGAGGGCCTTCAGGTGAGCTGACCATGTAAAAGATTTTAGGTTCGGGCCTGCAGGTGAGCTGACCCTGTAAAAGATTTTAGGTGCGGGCCTGCAGGTGAGCTGACCCTATAAAAGATTTTAGGTGCGGGCCTGCTGGTGAGCTGACCCTTTAAAAGATTGTAGGTGAGGGCCTGCTGGTGAGCTGACTCTCTAAAAGTTGTAGGTGAGGGCCTGCAGGTGGGCTAACCCTCTAAAACATTATATGTAAGGGCCTACAGATGAGCTGACCCTGTAAAAGATTGTAGGTGAAGGCCTGTTGGTGAGCTGACCCTGTAAAACATTATATGCGAGGGCTTGCTGGTGAGCTGACCCTGTAAAAGATTGTAGGTGAGGGCCTGCTGGTGAGCTGACTCTCTAAAAGGTTGTAGGTAAGGGCCTGCAGGTGAGCTGACCCTCTAAAAAATTATATGCAAGGTCCTGCAGATGAGCTGACCCTGTAAAAGATTGTAGGTGAGGGTCTGCTGGTGAGCTGACCCTGTAAAAAATTATATGCATGGGCCTATTGGTGAGCTGACCCTGTAAAACATTATATGCGAGGGCTTGCTGGTGAGCTGACCCTGTAAAATATTTGAGGTGCGGGCCTACTGGTAAGCTGACCCTGTAAAATATTTTAGGTGCGGGCCTGCTGGTGAGCTGACCCTCTAAAAGTTGTAAGTTAGGGCCTGCAGGTGAGCTGACCCTCTAAAAAATTATATGCAAGGGCCTTTAGGTGAGCTGACCCTATAAAAGATTGTAGGTGGAGGCCTGTTGATGAGCTGACCCTGTAAAAAATTATATGCGAGGGCCTGCTGGTGAGCTGACCCTGCAAAACATTGTAGGTGAGGGCCTGCTGGTGAGCTGACCCTCTAAAAAATTATATATGAGGGCCTACAGCCTAGCTGACCCTGTAAAACATTATATGCGAAGGGCATATATGCAAGGGCAGTATACAGGTTCTTCTAAAAAAATTAGCATATTGTGATAAAGTTAATTATTTTCTGTAATGTACTGATAAACATTAGACTTTCATATATTTTTGATTCATTACACACAACTAAAGTAGTTCAAGCCTTTTCTTGTTTTAATATTGACGATTTTGGCATACAGCTCATGAAAACCCCAAATTCCTATCTCAAAAAATTAGCATATTTCATCCGACCAATAAAAGAAAAGTGTTTTTAATACAAAAAAAGTCAACCTTCAAATAATTAAGTTCAGTTATGCACTCAATACTTGGTCGGGAATCCTTTTGCAGAAATGACTGCTTCAATGCGGCGTGGCATGGAGGCAATCAGCCTGTGGCACTGCTGAGGTGTTATGGAGGCCCAGGATGTTTGATAGCGGCCTTAAGCTCATCCAGAGTGTTGGGTCTTGCGTCTCTCAACTTTCTCTTCCCAATATCCCACAGATTCTCTATGGGGTTCAGGTCAGAAGAGTTGGCAGGCCAATTGAGCACAGTAATACCATGGTCAGTAAACCATTTACCAGTGGTTTTGGCACTGTGAGCAGGTGCCAGGTCGTGCTGAAAAATCAAATCTTCATCTCCATAAAGCTTTTCAGCAGATGGAAGCAGGAAGTGCTCCAAAATCTCCTGATAGCTAGCTGCATTGACCCTTCCCTTGATAAAACACAGTGGACCAACACCAGCGGCTGACATGGCACCCCAGACCATCACTGACTGTGGGTACTTGACACTGGACTTCAGGCATTTTGGCATTTCCCTCTCCCCAGTCTTCCTCCAGACTCTGGCACCTTGATTTCCGAATGACATGCAAAATTTGCATTCCAGTGCTGCTTCTCTGTAGCCCAGGTCAGGCGCTTCTGCCGCTGTTTCTGGTTCAAAAGTGGCCTGACCTGGCGAATGCGGCACCTGTAGCCCATTTCCTGCACACGCCTGGCTCTGGATGTTTCTACTCCAGACTCAGTCCACTGCTTCCGCAGGTCCCCCAAGGTCTGGAATCGGTCCTTCTCCACAATCTTCCTCAGGGTCCGGTCACCTCTTCTCGTTGTGCAGCGTTTTCTGCCACACTTTTTCCTTCCCACAGACTTCCCACTGAG
The DNA here is from genome assembly GCF_905171765.1 of Bufo bufo. Classification (NCBI taxonomy): domain Eukaryota; kingdom Metazoa; phylum Chordata; class Amphibia; order Anura; family Bufonidae; genus Bufo; species Bufo bufo. The sequence goes on from NC_053392.1 coordinate 50,255,936, forward strand.
GTGCCTTGATACAGCACTCTGGGAACAGCCTATTCGTTCAGAAATTTCTTTCTGTGTCTTACCCTCTTGCTTGAGGGTGTCAATGATGGCCTTCTGGACAGCAGTCAGGTCGGCAGTCTTACCCATGATTGCGGTTTTGAGTAATGAACCAGGCTGGGAGTTTTTAAAAGCCGCAGGAATCTTTTGCAGGTGTTTAGAGTTAATTAGTTGATTCAGATGATTAGGTTAATAGCTCGTTTAGAGAACCTTTTCATGATATGCTAATTTTTTGAGATAGGAATTTTGGGTTTTCATGAGCTGTATGCCAAAATCATCAATATTAAAACAAGAAAAAGCTTGAACTACTTCAGTTGTGTGTAATGAATCTAAAATATATGAAAGTCTAATGTTTATCAGTACATTACAGAAAATAATGAACTTTATCACAATATGCAATTTTTTTTAGAAGAACCTGTATGTGACGAATAAGCATGTTGATATGATGGAAGAGGAGAAGGAGGATGAGAAATGGAAGATTCGACCATATTCCCTTGTTCGTTGTGGAAGGGGTGCATGGGAATACAGTGTATTCAGTACATTATAAACAACACATTTAAAGGGCCTTTATGTTCATCAGCTTTCCTCTGGTGGGGTCGAGAAGTCATGTTCAATCCAGGCCTTGTTCATTTTTATAAGAGTCAACCTGTCAGCATTTTCAGTTGACAGGCTGATACGCTTATCTGTTATAATGCCACCAGCAGCACTAAATACCCGCTCAGACAAAACGCTGATCTGCTATGTACTCCTTCACTATCTTCCAAAAATTTTCCCACTAAGCCACGCATCAGGGTGCAGGTGCTGGCGGGGTGTCATGAAACTGTCCCAGGCTTTGGAGAGTGTTTCCCTGCCTCTGTTGGAACTGCTGTGTGTTCCCCTTGTCTCCCCTCCTCGGTTGGCCAAGGAACTACGGACTCTGCCGCCAGCATTGTCAGATGAAAATTTTTGGAGCAATTTTTCAACAAGGATCTTCTGGTGTTGCACCGTTTCGTTCATTCTCTCCACCAGAGGAATTAGAGATGAGAAGTTCTCTTTGTAGCGGGGGTCGAGAAGGGTGAAAAAACAGTAATCTGTGTTGTCTAAAATGCGTATAAAGCGCGGGTCGTGGGAAATGCAACCTAACATGAAGTCAGCCATGTGTGCCAGAGTACCAACAGGCAAGACTTCGCTGTCTTCATCAGGAGGATTGTAGCTGGCCAGCTAAGACTTGTCCTAGGTTGCTAATATAGCTTAACATAGAAACATAGAAACATAGAATGTGTCGGCAGATAAGAACCATTTGGCCCATCTAGTCTGCCCAATATACTGAATACTATGGATAGCCCCCGGCCCTATCTTATATGAAGGATGGCCTTATGCCTATCCCATGCATGCTTAAACCCCTTCACTGTATTTGCAGCTACCACTTCTGCAGGAAGGCTATTCCATGCATCCACTACTCTCTCAGTAAAGTAATACTTCCTTATATTACTTTTAAACCTTTGCCCCTCTAATTTAAAACTGTGTCCTCTTGTGGTAGTTTTTCTTCTTTTAAATATGCTCTCTTCCTTTACCGAGTTGATTCCCTTTATGTATTTAAAAGTTTCTATCATATCCCCTCTGTCTCTTCTTTCTTCCAAGCTATACATATTAAGGTCCTTTAACCTTTCCTGGTAAGTTTTATCCTGCAATCCATGTACTAGTTTAGTAGCTCTTCTCTGAACTCTCTCTAGAGTATCTATATCCTTCTGGAGATATGGCCTCCAGTACTGCGCACAATACTCCAAGTGAGGTCTCACCAGTGTTCTGTACAGCGGCATAAGCACTTCACTCTTTCTACTGCTTATACCTCTCCCTATACATCCAAGCATTCTGCTGGCATTTCGTGCTGCTCTATTACATTGTCTTCCCACCTTTAAGTCTTCTGAAATAATTACTCCTAAATCCCTTTCCTCAGATACTGAGGTCAGGACTGTGTCAAATATTCTATATTCTGCCCTTGGGTTTTTACGCCCCAGGTGCATTATCTTGCACTTATCCACATTAAATTTCAGTTTCCAGAGTTCTGACCATTCTTCTAGTTTTCCTAAATCCTTTTCCATTTGGCGTTTCCCTCCAGGAACATCAACCCTGTTACATATCTTTGTGTCATCAGCAAAAAGACAAACCTTACCATCGAGGCCTTTTGCAATATCACTTATGAAGATATTAAACAAAATCGGTCCCAGTACAGATCCCTGTGGAACCCCACTGGTAACATTACCTTGTTTTGAATGTTCTCCATTGACTACAACCCTCTGTTGTCTGTCACTCAGCCACTGCCTAATCCACTCAACAATATGGGAGTCCATGCTCAATGACTGCAGTTTATTGATAAGTCTTCTATGTGGGACAGTGTCAAAAGCCTTACTAAAATGTCTACTGCACCTCCACCGTCTATTATTTTATTCACCCAGTCAAAAAAATCTATAAGATTTGTTTGACATGATCTCCCTGAAGTAAACCCATGTTGTTTTTCATCTTGCAATCCATGGGATTTTAGATATTCCACAATCCTATCCTTTAATAGGGTTTCCATTAATTTGCCTACTATTGATGTCAGACTCACTGGTCTATAGTTGCTCGATTCCTCCCTACTACCTTTCTTGTGAATGGGCACGACATTTGCCAATTTCCAATCTTCCGGGACGACTCCTGTTACTAATGATTGGTTAAATAAATCTGTTAACGGTTTTGCCAGCTCACCACTAAGCTCTTTTAATAATTTTGGGTGTATCTCATCAGGCCCCTGTGACTTATCTGTCTTCACCTTAGACAGCAAACTTAGAACATCTTCCTCTGTAAAGATACATGCATCAAACGATTTAATAGTCATTCTTTCTAGTGGAGGTCCTTCTCCTTTTTCTTTTGTAAAAACTGAACAGAAGTATTCATTAAGGCAGTCGGCTAGCCCTTTATTCTCTTCTACATACCTTCCGTCCTTTGTTTTTAATTTAGTTATTCCTTGTTTTAATTTCCTTTTTTCATTTATATATCTGAAGAATGTCTTATCCCCTTTTTTCATAGACTGAGCTAGTTTTTCTTCTGCCTGCGCTTTAGAAGTTCTTATAACTTGCTTGGCCTCTCTCTGCCTAATCTTGTAGATTTCCTTATCTTCATTGCTCTGGGTTTTTTTATAATTACAAAATGCTAGCTTTTTATTTTTAATGATTTGGGCCACTTCTGCTGAGTACCACATTGGTCTCCTCCTTTTTTTGCTTTTACTGACGAGTCTAATGCAATTTTCTGTTGCCTTCAATAATGCACCTTTTAAGTAGTCCCATTTCTCCTGGACTCCATGTAATCCGTTCCAGTCTGATAAGGACTCATTTATGACTAATTTCATTTTTGAAAAGTCTGTTTTTCTAAAATCTAAAACTTTTGTTTTTGTGTGGTGGGACTCTTTCACAGTTCTTATATTAAACCACACTGACTGGTGATCACTAGATCCCAAGGTTTCGCCTACAATGACATCATATACCGAATCCCCGTTTGTGAATACCAAATCCAAAATGGCCTCCCTCCGGGTTGGCTCCTCAACCACTTGTTGTAGAGATAACCCCAGTAGGGAATTTAGAATATCTGTACTCCTGGTAGAACTTGCTATTTTGGTTTTCCAGTTTATATCTGGAAGATTGAAATCTCCCATAATGATAACTTCTCCTTTCATTGTCATTTTAGCTATTTCTTCAACTAGTAGATCATCTAGTTCTTTAACTTGACCAGGTGGTCTATATATCACACCTACACGAGTTACTGCATGGTTAGCAAACTGCAACGTAACCCAAGCTTATATGTTTATACAGCTAAACCTGCCAATATTCTTAATACAGTTCCTATGTTTGTTTGTTAAAGACAAAAGCAGAGTTATTTACAGTGACTTCATGCTAGGATGTCATAAAACTGTTATATAGTGTGTTCACAGAAGTAGAAAAGATAATATGCCTTTAAGAATCATTATATAATGTGAGGTAAGCTCAATGACACAGCAGAAACAACAGAAAGCAAAGAGCAAAACTGTTGTTGCTGGGCAGGACCAATCTTGACCAATCACAGCCAGCCTCACACACAGCAAGCGTTTTGACCAATCACAGCCAGCCTCACACACAGCGTGTATGGGAAATTCCCCTAGTAGGAGCTGCTAGAATTATTACATCAGAGGAGAGAAGCTGAATAGACATTCAATCCACTAAGAGCTGTGTTTTATGGAAGCAGAGAGGTATTTAAAACAGTTATATAATGTTCCTACTGTTAATATAGTGATTATAACTGTATACTGAACCAGTTATATGTGTGTTTACTTACAGTTCCATTAATTGCAAACTACAAAGTTCACAATCCAAATTCAAAATCCATATTGCAATCCAAATTTCATACAACCATACCAGATCCTACTCGAACATTCTGAAAATAGTTACTGCTAACTGCAAATTGTGACCAAATTCAGCAAGTAGACCTATTAGTTTGACCTCAGATATACTTCTCAGAGAGATCATAAAGGATATCATAAAGTGCTTAAATAACTTAAAGTGAGAGTACAGATACTCAAGAGAGAAATATATCCACCATTTCATGTTGAAATACAAGATTGAACAGTTGAACAACCATCTTATGCATACCGCCATTTTGTGATATCTTTTCAACACGTGTTATGTACATAGACTATCTGCTGCGGATGCCGCAGTGTTATATATGAAGAAAAAGTTGAAGTTAATAAAGAAGTTATTTCAAGAATTTGGTGTGCTCTTTAAACCTACTGTTTCCATAGAACGGTGCTAGAGGAATTACAGAGTAAGGGCTGTTTCACGCGAGCGAGTCCATTGCGGGAATCACGCTCCGTGTGCGAGTGTGATCCTCTGCTCTGGATTGCAGGAACGCACGGCATTATCATGATTTATAATGCTATGTGTCTCTGCATGGCCTTTTTTCCACAGAATCATTGTGACATAAAGCTGTCAGTATGATTCTCTAGAAATAAGGTCAAGCAGTGCGCTCCTGCAAGTCCAGAGCAGAGGATCACACTCACACACGGAGCGTGATTCCCGCAATGGACTCGCTCGTGTGAAACAGCCTTAACAGTCTGGTTAGACTAAAAGTCAGAGATATCAAAATTCTTCTAATGCCAAAGCGCAAAAGGCACTTCATAGTGCTGCGCCTGCCACAAGGATCACTCTCATTCTCCTCTTCCTTCTCTTCTGCCCACCCACGCAGAACAGGTGGAATTAAACTTCCATCGGTACTACCCTTTGTAGCGGAGGCAACCGTCTCCTACTTCTCCTCTTCATCGTCCAATTCGCACTAAGAAGACAAACTGAAATTTACCCTGTGTTATGTCTTCCCCCAATTTAACCTCTTCCACATGCAAAGTGTTATCCTTAATTGTGAGCAGCGAGCATTTGAGTAGACACAGAAGTGGGATGGTTACGCTGATAATAGCGTTATAGCCACTCACCATCTGTGTTGAATCCTCAAAGTTTCTTAAAACCTCACAGAGGTCAGACATCCATGCCCACTCCTCGCTTGTGAATAGTGGAAGCTGACTGGAAAGGCAACGACCATGTTGCAGCTGGTATTCCACTACTGCCCTCTGCTGCTCACAAAGCCTGGCCAACATGTGGAACGTGGAGTTCCAGCGCGTGCTCACGTCGCACAACAGCCGTTGAGCTGGCAATTTCAAGCGCTGCTGCAGCGTTGACAGACCAGTTGAAGCTGTTGATAACTTTCGGAAATGTGCACACACGTGGCACACCTTCACCAGTAGCTCAAACAAATTGGGGTAGGTTTTGAGAAACCGCTGAACCACTAAGTTTAAGACGTGGGCTAGGCATAGGATGTGTGTGAGCTTGCCGAGCTCCAAAGCCGCCACCAAGTTACAGCCATTATCAGACACAACCATGCCTGGTTCTAGGTTGAGTGGCGAGAGCCACAGCTCAGTCTGGTCTCTTATCCCCTGCAACTGCTCTGCGGCGGTGTGCTGTTTGTCCCCCTAAGCATATCAGATCCAGCACGGCCTGTTGCCGCTTCACCACTGCAGTGCTACACTGCTTCCAGCTATTGACTGATTACTGACTGGTGCTGCACGCGGACAATTCAGAGGTGGAAGTGGAGGAGAAGGCAGAAGAGGAGAGGTGGGGGTTGGAGCCACTAATGTAGGTGGTGGCGGAAACCCTGATGGAATTAGGGCCCGCAATCCTTGGTATTGGTAGCACCTGTGCCATCCCAGGGTACAACACACTCCTGGCCTCCACAACATTCACTCAGTGTGCCGTCAGGGAAATGTAGCCTCCCTGGCCAAATGCACTTGTCCATGTGTCCGTGGTTAAGTGGACCTTCCCAGTAACTGCGTTGGTCAGGGCACGTGTGATGTTACGGGACACATGTTGGTGTAAGGTGGGCATGGCACACTTTGAAAAATAGTGGCGGCTGGGGACTGCGTAACGCTGGACGGCCGCCGACATCAGGCTGCGGAAAGCCTCAGTGTCCACAAGCCTAAATGGCAACATTTCCAGGGCCAGTAATTTGGAAAGCTGTGCATGTAGTGCTATGGCCTGTGGGTGGGTGGCTGGGTATTTGCGCTTCCGTTGAAATGCCTGGTGTAAGGACATTTGGATGCTGCGCTGGGACACAGAAGTGGATGTGGTCGCTGATGGTGATTGCGAAGGTCCAGGTGCAGTGTGGGAGGCATCTGGGCCTGCGCCTTTGACAGGGGATTGGCCAGCACGTAACACAGGGGAAGAGGAGGCAGTGGTGTGACCCGCAGACACAGATTGTGGACCCAGGCGTCCGTCCCACTTATTACGGTGCATGGATGCCATGTGGCGGATCATGCTGGTGGTGGTGAGGTTGCTAGTGCTCATGCCCCAGCTCATTTTGGTACTTTCCTAAAAAAAGCGTCATATTGCGGAACACCTACCCCTTGGCAAGGGAGATTTCCGCAAGGGGGTGCTCCGTGGAACAGTTGCGGGCCTGTTTGGTGTGGCCTGCCTTCTCCCTTTTGCCACCCCACTGCCTCTTCCAGCCTGTTGCTGTGCAGCAGATCCCTCTCCCTCTGTACTGCTGTCCTCGCTCGGTTTTCCACCTTCCCAGGTTGGGTCAGTGAGGCTGCCCTGAAGGACGAAAATTTTTAGTTTTTCTGGGCATGGTTGTATGTCTTACATCAAACCAGCGAGATTTCAACCCGTGTCCCTTGACAAAATGGAAGCTGTCGTGAAAGCCCTCGTGGAGGCTAACTTTCAGTAGCGGGAGGCTAATAAGCAGCAGCAGGAAACCAACCAGCTGCTATTGGAGCATGTGATGGCTTTACAAGCGGTAGGAGAGTCCAAGAATGTCCACGATGCCCGGAAAGTGGTCCGTGCGGCTATCCCTAAGATTACCCCCTCGGACAACGTCGAGACCTATCTGCCTGTGTTCAAAAAGGTGGCCGTGAGGGAGAAGCTACCCCGAGATCAATTGGCTGAGGTCGTCGCTCTATTCCTCGAATCCGGACCCCAGCAGGTGTTTTTCGACTTACCGGGTGATCAAGCGGCCGATTACACGATAGTAAAGGCTGAGATTCTGGCAAGACTGTGCTGAGTTCCACTGCTAGGCTGGACCGTCTCTTGGCTGATGTATTCTGGAGGGCTTTGCCATACCCTCTCCAGCACTGGATCGGCCAGGTGTCTCCTGGTAATGCCCTTGAGATGGTCGACCTGGTGGAGCACTATGAGACTACCAGGAATCTACAGGGGGGTTCTTTTGGGAGGGCAGTCAAACCCAGGAAATCTCCACCCCAGACACGGCGGCTGGTGCCAGCAAAACCCATCCGGGATGTACCCCCTGCAGACCCAGCTCCGATGGTCTACTGGCGGTGTCAGGAGCCTGGCCACATAAGGGCCGACTGTCCCCATTGGGGCGAACCCATGGATACTAACTAACGGTGCAACTCATTGTATGCCAGGAAGCTGTGGGCAACAGGTACGCCCGAGACTATAGCCAATAGCCACCTGTACCAGGTGGAAGTGGGAGACACTCTGGCTGTGGCTCTGCCCTGGTGCTGCCCGCCGAGTATACTGGCCAAAAAGTCGGGGTCGCATGCATCCATGGAGACTTAAAGGACTATCCCCCTTCCCTGGTGTCTCTGTCCACGGTGGCCGACAGGTGGACTCACGAGGTGGCCATCGGCACCAATTTACATTATGAACTTATAATTGGTAGAGACTTCCCGGGTTTCCCGGCACTGTGATACGAAAGTTACCGATACCCGTGAGACAGGTGTAACCCCAGTAGAGTGGCCTTGCTCAGGGGGTAAACCAGAACCCTGGGAACCTGAGACCGAAGGGCTAGCGGTACGGGTGGAAGAAGGGGAGGCAACCCTGCTGAGTGTAATAGTGGGAGATGTGGAGGATTTGCCACCGAGTCCTGAGTTGGCAGACCTCAACGTCTCCGGGGAAAATTTCAGTACAGCATAGCACCGGACCCAACACTATCTCAGGCCTGGGAAAATGTTGCAATAGTCGATGGTGAACCTCAACAACCTGGGGCTGAGTCTATGTTTCCCCCGTTTTGTGGTTCATCAGAAGATGCTGTATCGGGTAAACCAACTATGGGGTGAGCATATTGAACAGCTGGTGGTGCACAAGGCGTATCACAAGCTCATGTTGGAGCTAGCCCACCAACATGTTCTTGGGGGACACCTGGGATGGCAGAAAACGCAGGACCGGGTTCTACAGTGGTTTTACTGGCCCAATGTGTTCAGAGAGGTGGAAGAATATTGTAAGTCTTGCCCAACCTGCCAGATAACTTGCCCCCAGCCACATTTCCGTAGTCCCCTGGTACCTCTCCTGATTATTGAGGTCCCGTTCGAGCAAATCGCTATGGATCTCATAGGCCCAGTACTGAGTCCGCTACAGGGCACCAACACATCTTGGTCGTCCTAGACTATGCCACTCGGTACCCGGAGGCAATGACCCTGCGACATTCATCAGCCAAACTCATAGCTAAGAAGTTAATGGAGATGTTTTCCCGAGTGGGACTACCTAAAGAGGTTTATCATCCGCAAACGGACGGCCTAATAGAGAGGTTTAATCAAACATTAAAAAACCTGATAAAAAGAGTGGTGTCTTAGGATGGGAGGGAATGGCACCTTCTTCTGCCCTATCTCATGTTCGCAGTAGGTTCTCGCCCTTCAAACTGCTATATGGCCGACATCCTCGTGGTCTGTTGGACATAGCCAAAGAGGCGTGGGAACAACAACCCACACCGTATAAAAGTGTAATTGAATATGTCACTCAGATGCAAGAGCGGATGGAGACAGTGTTGCCGCTTCTTAGGGAACATATGGAGGCAGCCCAGCGAGTCCAGAATAGGGTCTATAATCAGCAGGCTCGGGTCTGGATCTTTAACTCGGGAGATTGGGTTTTTGTTCTGGTACCGACAGTGGACAGTAAGTTCCTGGCTAGGTGGCAGGGACCCTACGAAGTACTCGAAAAAGTTGGTGAGGTAACCTACAAGGTACACCAGCCAGGGTAGCGAAAGCTGGAGCAGGTGTACCATGTGAATTTACTTAAACCTTGGAAAGATAGGGAGACCAGTATGGACGACAGCCGGCGGCTGAGTTTTCTAGGGGAAGAGTTTCCAGCCCCACGGTCTGATACAAGAGAAGCAGTTGCCACATTGAAGATTGCTGACAGCCTTTCCTCTAAACAGGCTCAGGAGGCCAGGGAGTTCATCAGCAAGAACACGGATGTGTTATCGGACCTCCCTGGACGCACTTCTACCATCCAACATGACATTGTCACTGAGCCTCAGGCCAGAGTCCGGTTGAAACCATAGCGGGTACCTGAGTCTCGGCGACAAGCCATCTCGGAAGAAGTGCAGCTAATGCTACAACTAGATGTCATTGAGGATTTGAAAAGTGAATGGGCCAGTCCGATAGTCTTAATACCCAAGCCGGACGGAACGTTACGATTGTGTAATGATTTCCGCAAACTAAATGAGATTTCTAAATTTGATACGTATACCATGCCTCGGGTGGATGAGCTTATTGAGAGATAAGGCCAAGCCCGGTATTTTTCTGTTTTCGACCTCACCAAAGGGTACTGGCAGGTACCCTTGACGGAGGCTGCCAAAGTGAAAACTGCCTTCATCACACCAGGGGGGCTGTACCAATAGCCAGGACTCTTAAAGGGATGCAAGTCAGTGATGGTCCACTGGGATGATCAGGCAGAAGAGGTTCTTCTCCGCTTTGAGGTCGGCTCTGTCTGAGTGCCCGGTTTTGGTGATGCCCAACTTCAAAAGTGAGTTTATAGTACAGACTGATGCCTCCAAACTAGTGTTGAGCACGAATATTTGAATTGCAAATATTAATCGCGAATATCACCACTTTGAGAATTCGCAAATATTTAGAATATAGTGCTATATATTTGTATTTGCGAATAGTGTTGAATATTCTAATTGTGAATTTATTGCGAATATATTACATTGCCAATTTTCGCAATCAAGTAAACAGTGTGTAACGGTCACGTCCACACACACACAGGGGGAAGGGTAGTGACCACTGCGCTCCACCCTCACCCCTGGCCCTGCCTACTTGCCTCACGAGTCCTGATGACAGGGGACAACTGGACGGCAGTCCCTAACTTAGGATATGTGCAGGGAAGACAGACAAGACAAAATACGGAACATGAACGGAACCCCGTGACAGTACCCCCCCTTTTACGAGGGGCCACCGGACCCAAGACTTCAGGCGATGGCTTTTCAGGGTGTTCTAAATGAAATTTACGAACAAGTCTAGGAGCATGAACCTCCCTGGCAGGTACCCAAGATCTCTCTTCAGGTCCATACCCCTTCCAGTGAATCAGGTACTGCAAGGAATTACGCACCTTCCTGACATCCACTATTTTAGACACCACATACTCGACAGCATCATTAACAAGAACCGGCGGAGGCGAGGCTTTCGATGGTACTACCGGTTCAAAATATTTTTTAAGTAGAGATTTATGGAACACATTATGAATGTGGAATGACTCGTGCAGCTCCAACCTAAATGATACCGGGTTAATCACCTCCGTGATCTTATATGGACCAATAAAATGAGGAGCAAATTTTCTAGAAGCTACCTTGAGAGATAGATTCTTGGAGGACAACCATACTTTATCCCCAACCTGAAAGTTCAACCCCCTTGAACGTCTCCTATCGGCCTTGAGTTTTTGAGAACTTTGAGCCTTTTCTAGGTTCGATTGAACCCGGGCCCAAACAATGCACAGTTCGGAGGAGAGTTTATCAGCTTCAGGGTTAGAGGAGGAGACGGACGACCCAGAATGAAAACGGGGATGAAAACCATGGTTACAAAAGAAAGGGGAGACCCCAGCAGAAGAATTGACACGGTTATTCAGAGCAAATTCAGCCAACGGAAGGAATTTGACCCATAATTGCTGGTCATCAGCGACATACAACCTCAGGAATTGTTCCACAGACTGATTAAGGCGTTCAGTCTGCCCATTACTCTCAGGATGGTAGGCGGAAGAAAAAGACAACAAAATTTTACATCTTTGACAGAAGGCCCTCCAGAATTTGGACACAAACTGCACACCCCTGTCCGAAACAATATTTTCCGGGATGCCATGTAAACGAACAATCTCTCTCACAAAAATAGATGCCAGGGTTTTAGCATTCAGAAGTTTAGACAGGGGAATGAAATGAACCATCTTGCTAAACCTATCGACCACTACCCAAACCACAGTCTTACCCTCCGCCAGCGGTAGGTCAGTTATAAAGTCCATCGAGATATGGGACCAGGGTCTACTGGGAATGGGTAGGGGTCGTAGGTTACCAGCAGGGCGAGTCCTAGGTGTCTTAGACCTGGCACAAACCTCACAGGCTGACACGTAGGACTTGACATCCCTGGTCAGAGTGGGCCACCAATAAGATCTAGAAACCAGATCCTTAGTGCCCTCAATACCCGGATGTCCACAAAAGGCAGAATCGTGACACTCACCCAACAGCTGGAGACGAAATTGTACGGGAACAAACAACTTATCTGTTGGGGTGGATACCGGTGCCAGATGTTGTTCAGCCTTAATGCGAGCCGAGATATCCTGAGTTAGAGCCGCTAAGAAGATGTTTGCTGGTAGGATGGATTCAGGCGGCCTCTCAGTGGGTTGAAAAGCATGGAAGCTCCGAGATAATGCGTCTGCCTTCACATTTTTACTTCCCGGCCTGAATGTAATGGAGAAATCAAAACGGGTAAAAAACAGAGCCCATCGGGCTTGTCGGGGATTCAACCTCTTAGCGGACTCGAGAAACATTAGGTTTTTATGGTCAGTGACAACAGTTACTCGATGCCTTGCCCCCGCCAAAAAATGTCTCCACTCCTCAAATGCCCATTTAATGGCCAACAGCTCCCTATTCCCTATGTCGTAGTTTCTCTCCGTGGGAGAGAATTTCCTAGAGAAGAAGGCACACGGTCTCAGGTTAGCGAGGCTAGCAGGACCTTGTGAAAGGACTGCTCCTGCGCCGTCCTCGGACGCATCCACCTCCACAATAAAGGGTCTATCCTGATCAGGCTGGATCAAAATGGGAGCGCTACTAAATGCCTTTTTTAATGTTTCAAATGAAGAAATGGCCTTGGTAGACCAATTCTCCAAATCCGCCCCTTTCTTAGTAAGGTCGGTCAATGGCTTAGCAATTACAGAAAAATTCATGATAAATTTACGGTAGTAATTAGCGAAACCCAAAAACCGTTGTAAAGCCTTTAAGGATGAAGGCCTTACCCATTCCTTAATTGCTAAAACCTTACCAGGATCCATCTTAAAGGCGTGAGGAGTCAAAACATGCCCTAGAAACAGTATCTCCTGTACACCAAAGACACATTTCTCTTGCTTAGCGGATAGCTGGTTCTCCCTCAACACCTCTAATACTTGTTTGACATGGGACACATGTTTTGGAACACAGCTGGGGCATTGCTGAGTCCAAAAGGCATCACCTGATATTCAAAGTGTCCTATCGGAGTATTGAACGCTGTCTTCCATTCGTCTCCCTCCTTGATTCGGATTAGATTGTATGCCCCTTTCAGGTCAATCTTGGAAAACCAGGTTGCCCCCAAAACCTGGTTAAATAAATCCGGAATCAATGGGAGAGAGTATCTATTTTGGACAGTGATTTTATTTAATCTCCGGTAATCAATACAAGGCCTAAGACCACCATCCTTCTTTTTAACAAAGAAAAACCCTGCTCCCATAGGAGAGACTGAAGGTCTAGCCTTGCGTTCGGGCCCTGAAAGATTATAAATTCGACCTTTAGGAAATTCGGCACCCTCAATTAGCTCTATGGCGCAATCATAAGGTCTATGGGGGGGTAGAACCTCTGGAGTAAGGGACGAGAACACATCAGAATATTCCTTAATAACAGAGGGTAATGTATTAGACCTTACTGAAACCCCAGCCTGGACCACGGACAAGCATGAGTCACACTTAGGTCCCCATTTCACCAACTCTCCTTTGGACCAATCAATTGTGGGGTTATGTAAACGGAGCCAAGGCAACCCTAGTACCACCTCAACCGGTAGGTTCTCCAGGACTAGAAGAGAACATCTCTCAGAGTGGCACACACCCACGGACAGAGAAATTTCAGAGGTACATGACCTCACCGTACCACCAATCAGGGGAGTAGCATCAATAGCCATGACATGGATAGGTGTAGGTAAAGCAAACATTGGAATACCCAATTTACAAGCAAACTCAAAGTCAATAAAGCTGGCCGCTGAACCGGAGTCAATAAAGGCCTTACCCGGCCACTTATTAACCCCCAGAGAAATTGTTATGGGTACCAAAAGCTTACCTTTAGAAAAATCAGGGTGTACCTGGTCTTTAGGTTGTCTTGCCTTAGAAGACTTGTCAGAGAGGTCCCTCTTAGGACAGTTGTTGATCCAATGGCCAGGATCTCCACAGTAGAAGCACTCTCCGCGTCTGCGACGAAGATTACCCCGGGTCATGCCAACCTGCATGGGTTCCTCGGTGGAGACCTCAGTGTTGTCCCTGGAAAAGGCCTCTGGCTGGACCACCATCTGAGAACAGAACTGTCGTTCTTGTCGTCTCTCTCTAACCCGTCTGTCAAGTCGGACAACTAGGGTCATCATCTCCTCTAAGGTCTCAGGAATTTGGTAATTGACCAATAGATCTTTTAAATTATCAGATAGACCAGACCTAAACTGACTCTTCAGGGCTGGTTCATTTCATCCTGTGGGGACACACCACCGTCTGAATTGGGTGCAATACTCCTCCGCAGGGAGATGGCCCTGAACCAGTGCCCTAAGAGCTGTCTCGGCTACCAGGGCCCTGTCTGGTTCGTCATAGAGGGTACCCAGGGCCTGAAAAAAACCCTCCACAGAAGTTAGACAACTGGCCCCAGGAGGTAACGAAAATGCCCAGTCCTGGGGATCACCCTGTAGTAGAGAAATTATAATCCCCACGCGTTGGCTCTCGGGACCGGAGGACACGGGGCGCAAACGGAAGTAGAGTTTGCAATTCTCCTTGAAGGAGAGAAACCTCTTCCGGTCTCCAGAAAAGGGTTCTGGGAGCTTGATCTGGGGTTCAAAATATGGACTGGAGGACAGAGGAGTGGAAGAACCTTGCCCTAACTCACAAGAACGGAGTTTCTCTCCTAGCTCCTGCACCCTCTGTGTCAAGTTAGAGACATGGTCAGTCAGGGTAGTAAGAGGATTCATGATACAGTGGTTATTGGGCCTGTTAATCTGTAACGGTCACGTCCACACACACACAGGGGGAAGGGTAGTGACCACTGCGCTCCACCCTCACCCCTGGCCCTGCCTACTTGCCTCACGAGTCCTGATGACAGGGGACAACTGGACGGCAGTCCCTAACTTAGGATATGTGCAGGGAAGACAGACAAGACAAAATACGGAACATGAACGGACCGGGTCAGAACCAAGAGAGCTACGCAGTACAACGGATTAAGCAAAGAATGGTCAGGAGAAGCCGGGGTCAAATACCAGGAGAGTAGCGAAGTACAAGAGGAGTCCTAAGAGAGTAGTCAGGTGGGAGCCGAGGTCACAAAAGCAGGATGTATGCGCAGTACAGGAGGAGCAGGCAGAGGATCGTCAGGGAACAGGATCAGGTAAATATTCAGTAGTCCAACAAATAGCCAGGAACCTAGAAATTAACAGGCAACCTGTAGCCAGCAGGCTGCCTGTATTTATAGTGGGGAGTAAGGGTCATGTGACGTGGCCAGCGTCACATGACCGACAGACCAACCAGTCGAGCACCGAGTGATCAGCTCGGCGCTCAAGGCAGACTAGGAGCAGGGAGCCACCCAGCTAGTAAACCCGCCCTGGGAATGAGGTCAAACACAGAACCTCATTCCAAAAGCTAAGCAACAGTTCTGCGGGCAATGGGGGACCGAGTGCACCTTCGGAACCCTGTGACACAGTGACTGGAGAACACGAATTCTCGAATTTACGAATTTATGGCGAATATTCGGCCAAAAATGTGCGAAATATTGCAAATTCTAATATTGCCTATACCGCTCATTACTACTCCAAAGTAGGCCTCGGTGCTGTACTGTCTCAGTGTCACAACCAGACAGTTGAGAAGCTCTGACAGGAGCTTTCCAGATCCTCCTCCTTGAGTTTCTTTGTTTTGGTTAAGTTCCTCATCTCGTTAGTCTATCTCAGCTGTCATGCAGTTGGACTGATTGCTTCCCTTTAAGTTCCTCCCCATGATGCATTAGGTTGCGGCTTATACAACTTCCTGGAGTGTGTGTGCTTGCTGTTTCTATTTCCCAGTCCTCTGCAAGATAAGTGCTGTTCCTTTATTTGTGATTTTCTGTCTGCTGGATTTTCAGGTGACCCTGACTCCCTCCGTGTCTAGTGTAGGGAGCCGGTTGTCGTGTCCCCTCACTATTGTAGGGTCTTCAGGTATTAGATAGCCGAGGTACGTGGATATGCGCCCATCCACCTTTGGGGTGTTCGCATAGGCTGAGCAATTAGGGAGAGTGGCAGGTCTCATGTAGGGGTCTCCCTTTTGTTCCTTAGTTGTGGATCCAGTGAGTCATTATTGTATTGCATTGTCTTGTTTCCTGTACACCATCCGTGACATTATAAGCCGCCAAAACCGTCTCAAGCATGGATCCGGTTTCACTTTTGGCTGAGCGCTTCCAGGGTCTTTCATTGGAGTTAGCTTATCTCCGTAAGACTTTTTCTCAGTTTCAAGTGACCGGTTTAGCTTGCGTTCATGGAGTTTGTTCTGAGCCTAAGATCTCGCTCCCGGATACGTTCTCCGGGGGTAGTGAGTATTTTGTGCGTTTTAGAGAGGCTTGCAAACTCCATTTTCGCCTTCTTCCCCATTCCTCTGGTGATGAAGAACGGAGGGTGGGGATCATTATATCGCTGCTCAGGGGTAACGCTCAATCCTGGGCCTTTTCGCTGCCGGAGGGGGCACGGCCCCTCCGTTCAGTGGATGAATTCTTTTTAGCCCTGGGTCAGATATATGATGATCCGGATCGTATTGCTCTGGCTGAGTCTAGACTACGTCTGTTATGCCAGGGTAAACAATCCGCAGAGATATACTGCTCAGAATTTCGGAGATGGGCAGCTGATATTGGTTGGAATGATGCTGCACTCCGAAGTCAATTTTGCCATGGTCTTTTAGAGGGATTGAAAGATGCATTTGCCTTTCATGAGAGACCTACCTCCTTGGATTCTGCTATGTCTCAGGCCGTTCGTATTGACAGGCGTCTTAGAGAGAGAGGAGAGATCTCTCCTTCCTGTCATACTCAGTCCCGGGACAGTGCAGCGGTCTCTTTCTGTGCGCAGGGGTCTCAGTCGCTGTCAGCCCCTTCTGAGCAGGAGCCCATGCAGCTGGGGTTGATTGCCTCTGACAATAGAAGATTCAGCCCGCATGGGAGGGTTTGTTTTTGTTGTGGAGGTATAAATCATTTGGCAAATGTTTGTCCCTCTAGGAGATTCAGGCAGTTTTCTGGGAGTAATAAAGAAACAAAAAGGAAAAAATCTTTTAAAAATGTTCCGTCTGTTACTATTGGCAGGGTTGAGGCGGAAATTGAAGGTTTTCCGTTTGCTTGTAGTTCCCGTTTTGTCCTGCCTGCTAGGGTGGCGCTAGAGAGCAAGAGCATTTTTTGTGAGATTTTTGTGGATAGTGGAGCAGCTGTCAATCTCATTGATAATCAATTTGCAATAACTCATGGTTTCCAGGTATGTACTTTGGGAAAGGATATTCCTGTTTTTGCTATTGATTCCGCTCCACTTTCTCAGAAATCATTAAAGGGCATAGTTCACAATATCCGTTTAATTGTGAGTGATGCTCATGTTGAGGATGTGTCATGTTTCGTCCTTAGCGGTTTGCCTACTCCTCTAGTGTTGGGGCTACCCTGGCTCACTAAACATAACCCCACCATTGATTGGCAAGCGAGGCAAATAAATGGTTGGAGTGACTTTTGCAGAGAGAATTGCCTCATGACATCTGTTTCTGAGGTTTCTACTAAGACTGTACCACCTTTCCTCTCTGAATTTTTCGGATGTCTTCTCTGAGAGTGGAGTTCAGGATTTGCCCCCGCACAGGGAGTACGATTGCCCTATTAATCTCATCCCAGGTGCCAAGCTGCCTAAATCTCGTTTATACAATCTTTCCCAACCTGAGAGGGTCGCTATGCGTGCTTATATCTCTGAGAGTCTGAGAAAAGGACACATACGACCCTCGAAGTCACCTGTTGCCGCTGGTTTTTTCTTTGTTAAGAAAAAAGATTGTTCTTTAAGACCTTGTCTGGATTTCAGGGAGCTGAACAGTATCACTATTCGTGACCCTTATCCGCTTCCTCTGATCCCGGACCTGTTTAACCAGGTTGTTGGGGCTAAAGTCTTTTCCAAATTAGACCTAAGAGGGGCATACAACCTGGTCAGGGTCAGAGAAGGAGACGAATGCAAGACGGCTTTCAATACCCCTGAGGGCCATTTTGAGAATTTGGTTATGCCTTTTGGTTTGATGAATGCCCCAGCCGTTTTTCAGCATTTCGTGAACAGCATTTTTTATCATTTAATGGGAAAATTTGTATTCGTGTATTTGGATGACATTTTGATTTTTTCTCCTGATTTCAAGACTCATAAGGAACATTTACGTCAGGTCTTGCTCATCCTGCGGGAGAATAAATTATACGCGAAACTGGAAAAATGTGTGTTTGCGGTTCCAGAAATTCAATTTCTGGGGTTTCTTCTCTCCGCTTCTGGTTTTCGCATGGACCCCGAGAACGTCCGCGCTGTGCTTGAGTGGGAGCTTCCTGAGAATCAGAAGGCGCTGATGCGTTTTTTGGGCTTTGCCAATTATTACAGGAAATTTATTTTGAATTATTCCTCTGTTGTTAAACCACTCACTGATATGACCAGAAAGGGGGTAGATTTTTCTTCCTGGTCGGTAGAGGCGCGTAAGGCCTTTTCTAATATCAAGGAGAGTTTTGCTTCCGCTCCCATCCTGGTACAACCTGATATTTCGTTACCCTTCATAGTTGAGGTTGATGCTTAAGAGGTAGGGGTGGGTGCGGTCTTGTCTCAGGGTTCCTCTCCTGCCAAATGGCAACCATGTGCCTTTTTCTCGAAGAAACTCTCCTCCGCAGAGAGAAATTATGATGTGGGAGATAGGGAATTGTTGGCCATCAAGTTGGCTTTTGAGGAATGGCGCCATTGGCTAGAGGGAGCCAGACACCCTCTTACCGTGTTTACTGACCATAAAAATCTGGCCTACTTGGAGTCAGCCAAGCGTCTGAACCCGAGACAGGCCAGATGGTCTTTGTTCTTTTCAAGGTTTAATTTTGTTGTCACGTTCCGCCCTGGGGTTAAGAATGTGAAGGCAGATGCCCTGTCACGTTGTTTTCCGGGAGGTGGGAATTTTGAAGACCCGGGTCCCATTTTGGCTGAAGGTGTGGTGGTCTCTGCTCTTTTTCCTGAATTGGAGGCAGAGGTGCAGGCAGCCCAGTCAGAGGCTCCTGATCTTTGTCCTCCTGGGAGGTTGTTTGTGCCTCTCGCTTTGAGACACAAGATTTTTAAGGAACACCACGATACGGTCCTTGCTGGGCACCCGGGGGCAAGAGCCACACTGGATCTCATCGCTCGGAGATTCTGGTGGCCTGCGCTTCGTAAGTCGGTTGAGGGTTTTGTGGCAGCTTGCGAGACTTGCGCTCGTGCCAAAGTCCCTCATTCACGGCCATCAGGTCCTCTCCTTCCCTTACCCATTCCTTCCCGTCCTTGGACACATCTGTCCATGGACTTCATAACGGACTTGCCTCGTTCCTCGGGGAAGACTGTGATTCTGGTGGTGGTGGACCGTTTTAGCAAAATGGTGCATTTCATCCCTTTTCCTGGTTTGCCCAATGCTAAGACGCTGGCGCAGGCATTTATTGACCACATTGTCAAATTGCATGGTATTCCTTCAGACATAGTCTCTGATAGGGGCACGCAGTTTGTTTCCAGATTCTGGAAGGCTTTCTGTTCTCGCTTGGGGGTTCGGTTGTCATTCTCTTCTGCTTTCCACCCGCAGTCGAATGGCCAGACAGAGCGCGTCAATCAGAATCTGGAGACATATCTGCGCTGTTTTGTGGCGGAGAATCAGGAGGATTGGTGTTCTTTTTTGTCCCTTGCTGAGTTTGCTTTAAATAACCGTCGTCAGGAGTCCTCTGATAAGTCACTATTTTTTGGTGCATATGGGTTTCATCCGCAGTTTGGGACTTTCTCGGGAGAGGGGTCTTCTGGTTTACCTGATGAGGACAGATTCTCCTCGTCTTTGTCATCTATTTGGCAAAAGATTCAGGATAGTCTAAAGAGCATGAGTGAGAGATATAAGCATGTGGCAGATAAGAGACGTGTGCCTGGTCCGGACCTGAATGTTGGTGATCTGGTGTGGTTGTCTACCAAAAATATCAAATTGAAGGTTCCCTCCTGGAAGTTGGGTTCTAGGTTTATTGGGCCTTACAAGATCCTGTCTGTCATCAATCCTGTTGCCTACCGTCTTGATCTTCCTCAGACTTGGAAGATCCATAATGTTTTTCATAAGTCCTTATTGAAACCTTATGTTCAACCTATTGTACCCTCGCCTTTGCCTCCTCCTCCGATTATGGTTGATGGAAATCTTGAATTTCAGGTCTCTAGGATTGTGGATTCTCGTCTTGTCCGCGGTTCCCTCTAGTACCTCGTTCATTGGGAGGTTTATGGTCCTGAGGAGAGGATGTGGGTCCCAGTGACATACATTAAGGCCACTCGTCTCATCAGGGCTTTCCATAGGTCCCATCCTGAGAAGGTGGGCCCTGAGTGTCCGGAGTCCACTCGTAGAGGGAGGGGTACTGTCACAACCAGACAGTTGAGAAGCTCTGACAGAAGCTTTCCAGATCCTCCTCCTTGAGTTTCTTTGTTTTGGTTAAGTTCCTCATCTCGTTAGTCTATCTCAGCTGTCATGCAGTTGGACTGATTGCTTCCCTTTAAGTTCCTCCCCATGATGCATTAGGTTGCGGCTTATACAACTTCCTGGAGTGTGTGTGCTTGCTGTTTCTATTTCCTAGTCCTCTGCAAGATAAGTGCTGTTCCTTTATTTGTGATTTTCTGTCTGCTGGATTTTCAGGTGACCCTGACTCCCTCCTTGTCTAGTGTAGGGAGCCGGTGGTCGTGTCCCCTCACTAGGGTCTTCAGGTATTAGATAGCCGAGGTATGTGGATATGCGCCCATCCACCTTTGGGGTGTTCGCATAGGCTGAGCAATTAGGGAGAGTGGCAGGTCTCATGTAGGGGTCTCCCTTTTGTTCCTTAGTTGTGGATCCAGTGAGTCATTATTGTATTGCATTGTCTTGCATTGTCTTGTTTCCTGTACACCATCCGTGACACTCACGATGGTTTCTCTCTTTACAGAACTTTACTTTTTCGGTGGAACACCGGGCAGGCCGGTTACAGGGAAACGCAGATGCCCTGTCATGGGTACACTGTTTGACGTGTGTTCACCCCTCAGGGTTGAACAAGAGGGGGAGGTATGTAGGGAGGTACAAGGGGTCGTCATTGATAGTAGGTATGTGTCACCGAGGTTTCTGGCCTCGGTAAAGTAAGAGCCGGTATCGTTATGTGCCAGCGGCAGCTAATGCTGATTGACACTTTGCTATTTAGTATGGCTGTAAATAGCTGATCCTGGATGGCTCTTACTGGGAGTAGTCAAAGTGCTGGGTGGGTGACTACTCCCCACGTTCCAGGCCGGGTCTTGGCAGGCTTTCAAAAAACAGCCAGCTCTGTCAGGTGGTGTGGATTACCTCCCTCGACAGTTGAGCTCTGGAGATCTCTGTGCTGAGGTCTGAAGACCGTGTGTCAGGTGAGCAGGCCGCCTTAAAGCCTGCAAGTGGACTTTCTGAGGTTAAGCATTCAGCCGGGTGTGAACTGACACCCAGGATACCAGGTGAACTTTATTTAGTTTTTCTGTGTGTGAACAAGCACCAAGCCTGAAAAGTGACTGTTGTGTTATGTTATAAGTGTGAATAAACACTGAAGAGTGATTTACAACCTGGTCCTTTGCCTCTATACTGCGTCTGCTAACTTGCATACCAGAGCGAATCCCCACACTATCTATCTCATATCTATCCATCTATCTATCTATCTATCTATCTATTTCACTTATATTGATTATACAGATAGTTGAAAGGAGTTAATCATCGACCTTCTAAATATTGTTCTGAGATATAATTATTTTGCATTCAGGGACGACTATTATCTTCAGTTACGGGGAACCGCAATGGGTTCGAACGTGGCGCCTATGTATGCTAATGTTTTTGTGTCTGATTGGAGACAAGATTTGTCTATGTATCCCACCACTTTAGCCGTGTGCTGGGGTGGTGGAGATACATAGATGATATCTTTGTCATTTAGGATGGTTCAGAGATGGAACTTAAAGGGAACCTGTCATGTGGATATTTGATTATAATCTAACTAATTATATACAATCATTAACTACTAAAAAGTGTCTTAGATGTATTCACTTACTGGTGTGACAGATGGTTACCTCATAATATACACACAAAGATGCCACATGCCGCATGCTAATGAGCTGATTTGAGTCCAGCGTGATGTCAATGAGTCCAGCGTTTTTTAAATTCAGAGATATAGCCACTCCCCTGCCCACCTGCTGCTGATTTATATGGAAAATAACTGTCAATCAGCAGCAGATAGGCGGGGAGAGTCAGGAGCTCATGAATATTCATGACTCATCATTATCAGCTGGAGCTTTTCAATACAAGATGTTGGCAGATTGACTGGGTCAATTAAAGAAAGTGACCCAGCATTTTGCTAAGAGAATCAGTCACTTATTTATGTTGCCCTTAGTTAGGACACCATAAAACTGGTGACAGGTTCCCTTTAAGGCTTTTCACAATTACAGTATCTTAATCAAATTGATCCGGATGTTAAATTTACCATTACGTTTCCAGCCGAACAGGTGCAGTTTCTTGACACAATGGTAAAAAAAGATGGGCACTTACTAGTCACTGATTTGTACACCATCGATTGTAACAAACTTTTGAATTTTGATAGTTGCCATCCTCATTCTATGGTCAAATCTTTGCCTTATAGCCAGTTTCTGCGAATTGTGCAGCGAATTGTTAAACATTCAGACACACGGGTCACTAGATTGGACGAAATGGCACACAAGTTTTTGCAGAGGGGCTATCCCAAAAAGTTGATTTAAACACATTTAACCAATTCGACCTTCAAAGTATAGCGGAAAACTAAGGAATCAATGACATCAAGAATCCCGTTTGTATCTACATACGCAGAGAATAGTCACTTGATCATTAAAGCCATTAGTAAACATTGGCCGATATTAATTGGTAAATCTCCACCATGTTAAGGAATTCTCTGTTCCTCTTCTCATGTCATATAGACGCCCAACTAACCTGCGAGATAAGCTTGTCAAAGCAGATATTTCTGGCAAAAAACTAAGACAGTCCTATATAGGCTCAACAAGAAAAGGATGCTTTCCCTGTCTCGGTTGTGTGAATTGTGCCTACATGCTAAAAGGAGATAAATTTACACACCCCACTTTGGGAACACAGCATGATATTTGCCATTTTCTTACATATGACAGTACCTTTGTCATCTATTTATTACAATGTCCATGTGGCCTCCTCCTCTGATTTAAAGATGCTGTTAAATCAGCACAGGTACACAAAACGTCAGAAAAGGAAAGATCTCCCGGTTTCTAAACATTTTGCTGATATTGGACATAAAGAGAAGGATCTCAAGTTTAGAATTATTGACCTCTGAAGAGAGGTGGAAATAGGGAATTGGTACTCAAACAACGTGAACTGCAGTGGATTTACCGGTTACATACACTCAAACCAAGAGGTTTAAATGCCGAGTTCAGATGGGATCTATATGATAAATAGGTAGATGACTCATCAGGCCAAGGAGGTTATCCTTTTATTTGCCTGACTTGAGAATCGGATAATGTAATTGTGTCAGTTAAAAATTTTGATTACAATAATTTTGATTACAGTAATTCATTTTCTCTTTTTCTATAGAATGGATGTCCTTTGTTTATCCAGTCCAGTGTCACCTAAGTGGTTCCGTTTATTGTTTATTCTACCATACTGCTAACCATTGCATGTATTAATCCGGTAATAGTTGGGACGTCTGTGGTTTGGACTCATCCAATAATATGGACATAGATAATTTGCCTTTCTTTTAATTTTTTTGGTCTCTACAAGAGGCGACAATTCACAATTCACTGTTATGGTTATAGGTGTAACTTTGCATCCAGAGTTGGACACTGATAGTGCCTTAACCCTGGTAAGCATAATGGCATGGAACGAGGGGTTCACTGACCATGGCTCCTGTCTCATGCTGCACCTCTTTAGAATTGAAGAACATTTGTGTAACAGCGGCTGCTGTACGCCGCTGTTCCATCACTTATCGCCGCGGTACCAGGCGCCGCGCTCAGAGGTGACCTGTGGCCGGTGCTTCCAATTTCACCGCCGCGGTCCTGGATTCTGTTTCTGTAGGTGTTATTGCTTCTGAGGATTCCGCTCCACAGCTTCCACTCAGCCCTGGACACAGCATGAGTTCAGCTGGTTACACTGCTCTAAGGGCGGAGCGCATCACTCCTTGTGGGTTAGGTCAGGTGACCTCTCTGACCAACTCTGACTCTCCTGCATATATTTAAGTGGCTCAGCCCCCTTCCCAGATGCCTCAGTGTCAAAGTCCTTGAGTTTGCTGGTTCCTGATACTCTCGTATGCTCCTGATCTATACTTCGTTCCTGGACTCTGCTTAACGTCTGATCCCTGCTTGCTTGCTTTGACTCTCTGGTTGCTGACCCGGATTGCTTGACCTGTACCTGTGCCGCCTGCCCTGACCAATTGCCTGTCTAACCACATCTCTGCCTGGCAACGTCCCTGCCCACCTGACTATGCTTCTACTTCTGGTACCTACTCAGGTACCTCCTGGTCCCTTCCACTGACTCAGGGATTGCTCTGTAGTAGCCCCTGGCAACTACCCTAATGGCTCAAGTCTATCCTCACCATCTGAGGCTCTAGCAAAAACCAGGTAGCTGCTTAGACACGCCCCTCCAGAGTATAGCCAGTCAGTGGCACAATGGGTTCACACCCGCTGATCCGTGTTTCCACAATAAAGGTGATAATCAGCCTCCTTGAGTCGTTCTATGATTGAGCCTTATAGTGATGTTTTTTTTCTGTTAGATAGTACGATGTGCACCCTGCCACTCGATAATGACCTTGTCGGGTGACCGGGTTGCAAAGGGACGAATCGTGACCTTGACAAGGTGACGTTTTGTGGCTCGGTACGCTATCAGATATCTCCTATTTAGCTTATTCAATTCTCTCTATTTAGTCATATTGAGCTTGCGCTGTGATGGCATTTTACTTTGAGATGTATCTCCACTGGTACCCAATATTGTCACCTCTTTTGTTTTATCTGTATGCCCTCATGTATAAACTTATCTTAGTTGCCATGGCGATCATCAGATTCAGCCACATATCCCTGCCGAACTTGCTTGGGTAGGATCACATGACCCGATCCTCTCCTCCCTTGGATGCGGGCAGCGCGTCCTCCGTCATCGCGCTTCTAGTTACGTCAGGGCACTTGGAGGAGGCAACTCAAGGGGGGTGGATCGGTATTGTCGTCATCCTGCACCTGCTCAGTGGTCCGACAGGGACGCTGAAGTTCACATATATCCACTAGAACCACCAATGGTGAGCTGGATTAGTTTATTATCAAAATTAGTTTATTATCAAATTAAATATTACACAGCTATGACACGAATTTTTAACCCACTATGCGCTCATCACTTTAATGATATATCATGTCTTCTACATTTGATGAAATACGTAAAAAAAGAAATCATGGTTGTTTTCATGCACTTGGATTGTCACAGGTGTGATTTATGATTGACACATATGAATTGTGTTTTTTTGCACATAATTATTTATCACTGGTTATGTTATTTGTAATTGTGAATAATCATGAGAGCAATGTTACCAATTATGTGAACAATTAATCACCAATTATGTATGGGGTATTTATACCTGCATTTGCCACTATTACTTCCCTTGACAAAAGCCTCATTATGCTGGGCTGAAACGTTGCCTTGGGAATAAACGGGTCCTCAGTCTCACCAATTCACCGTTATTTGGAGTGCTGCCTCATTTTTGTGTGATTATTCAGCAGTGGATGTTAAAGCCTGCCGTCCCAGTCACTCAACGTCTAACTGTGCTGCTGCATTTTCTGTTTTTATATCTATCTATCTATCTATCTATCTATCTATCTATCTATTTATCTATCTATCATCTATTATCTATCTATCTATTATCTATCTATTATCTATCTATTATCTATCTATCTATCTATCTATCTATCTATCTATCTATCTATCTATTATCTATCTATCTATCATCTATTATCTATCTATTATCTATCTATCTATTATCTATCTATCATCTATCTATCATCTATTATCTATTATTTATCTATCTATCTATCTATCTATCTATCTATTATCTATCTATCTATCTATTATCTATCTATCTATCTATCTATCTATCTATCTATCTATCATCTATTATCTATTATCTATCTATCTATCTATCTATCTATCTATCTATCTATCTATCATCTATTATCTATTATCTATTATCTATCTATTATCTATCTATTATCTATCTATTATCTATCTATTATCTATCTATTATCTATCTATCTATCTATCTATCTATCATCTACCATCTATCATCTATTATCTATTATCTCTCTATCTATCTATTATCTATCTATTATCTATCTATCTATTATCTATCTATCTATCATCTATCTATTATCTATCTATCTATTATCTATTATCTATCTATTATCTATCTATCTATCTCTCTATCTATCTCTCTATCTATCTAATATCTATCTATCTATCTATTATCTATCTATTATCTATCTATTATCTATCTATTATCTATCTATCTATCTATCTATCTATCTATTATCTATCTATTATCTATCTATTATCTATCTATTATCTATTATCTATCTATCTATCTATCTATCTATCTATCTATCTATCTATTATCTATCTATCTATCTATCTATCTATCTATTATCTATCTATTATCTATCTATTATCTATTATCTATCTATCTATCTATCTATCTATCTATCTATCTATCTATCTATCTAGGGCATGTTGGGAGTTGTAGTTTTGCAACAGCTGGAGGGCCGCAGGTTGAGCATGCCTGATATGTCTCATATCTATCTATTAGTGTTGAGCGAACTTGTGTTTTAAGTTCGGAGTCTAAAGTTCGGGTTCGGGTTATCGAAGTATCCCGTTATGGATTCCGCTACCACGGACCATAACGGAATTTAGAATCCATAACGGGATACTCCGATAACCCGAACCCGAACTTTAGACGCCGACCTTAAAACACAAGTTCGCTCAACACTACTATCTATTATCTATCTATCTATCTATCTATCTATCTATCTATCTATCTATCTATTTATCTATCTATTATCTATCTATTATCTATCTATCTATCTATCTATCTATTATCTATCTATTATCTATCTATTATCTATCTATTATCTATCTATTATCTATCTATCTATTTATCTATCTATTATCTATCTATTATCTATCTATCTATCTATCTATCTATCTATCTATCTATCTATCTATCTATTATCTATCTATTATCTATCTATTATCTATCTATTATCTATCTATTATCTATCTATCTATCTATCTATCTATCTATCTATCTATCTATCTATCTATCTATTATCTATCTATTATCTATCTATTATCTATTATCTATCTATCTATCTATCTATCTATCTATTATCTATCTATCTATCTATCTATCTATCTATTATCTATCTATTATCTATCTATTATCTATCTATTATCTATTATCTATCTATCTATCTATCTATCTATCTATCTATCTATCTATCTATCTATCTATCTAGGGCATGTTGGGAGTTGTAGTTTTGCAACAGCTGGAGGGCCGCAGGTTGAGCATGCCTGATATGTCTCATATCTATCTATTAGTGTTGAGCGAACTTGTGTTTTAAGTTCGGAGTCTAAAGTTCGGGTTCGGGTTATCGAAGTATCCCGTTATGGATTCCGCTACCACGGACCATAACGGAATTTAGAATCCATAACGGGATACTCCGATAACCCGAACCCGAACTTTAGACGCCGACCTTAAAACACAAGTTCGCTCAACACTACTATCTATTATCTATCTATCTATCTATCTATCTATCTATCTATCTATCTATCTATTTATCTATCTATTATCTATCTATTATCTATCTATCTATCTATCTATCTATTATCTATCTATTATCTATCTATTATCTATCTATTATCTATCTATTATCTATCTATCTATTTATCTATCTATTATCTATCTATTATCTATCTATCTATCTATCTATCTATCTATCTATCTATCTATCTATTATCTATCTATTATCTATCTATTATCTATCTATTATCTATTATCTATCTATCTATCTATCTATCTATCTATCTATCTATCTATTATCTATCTATCTATCTATCTATCTATCTATTATCTATCTATTATCTATCTATTATCTATTATCTATCTATCTATCTATCTATCTATCTATCTATCTATCTATCTATCTATTTATCTATCTATTATCTATCTATTATCTATCTATCTATCTATCTATCTATCTATCTATCTATTATCTATCTATTATCTATCTATTATCTATCTATTATCTATCTATTATCTATCTATCTATCTATCTATCTATCTATCTATCTATCTATCTATCTATCTATCTATTATCTATCTATTATCTATCTATTATCTATTATCTATCTATCTATCTATCTATCTATCTATTATCTATCTATCTATCTATCTATCTATCTATTATCTATCTATTATCTATCTATTATCTATCTATTATCTATTATCTATCTATCTATCTATCTATCTATCTATCTATCTATCTATCTATCTAGGGCATGTTGGGAGTTGTAGTTTTGCAACAGCTGGAGGGCCGCAGGTTGAGCATGCCTGATATGTCTCATATCTATCTATTAGTGTTGAGCGAACTTGTGTTTTAAGTTCGGAGTCTAAAGTTCGGGTTCGGGTTATCGAAGTATCCCGTTATGGATTCCGCTACCACGGACCATAACGGAATTTAGAATCCATAACGGGATACTCCGATAACCCGAACCCGAACTTTAGACGCCGACCTTAAAACACAAGTTCGCTCAACACTACTATCTATTATCTATCTATCTATCTATCTATCTATCTATCTATCTATCTATTATCTATCTATTATCTATCTATTATCTATCTATCTATCTATCTATTATCTATTATCTATCTATCTATCTATTATCTATTATCTATCTATCTATCTATTATCTATTTTCTATCTATCTATCTATTATCTATCTATCTATCTATCTATCTATCTATCATCTATCTATCTATCTATCTATCTATCTATCTATTATCTATTATCTATCTATCTATCTATCAATCATCTATCTATTATCTATCATCTATTATCTATTATCTATCTATCTATCTATCTATCTATCTATCTATCTATCTATCTATCTATCTATCTATCTATCTATCTATCATCTATCTATCTATTATCTATCTATCTATTATCTATCTATCTATCTATCTATCTATCTATCTATCTATCTATTATCTATCTATTATCTATCTATCTATTATCTATCTATCTATTATCTATTATCTATCTATCTATCTATCTATCTATCTATCTATCTATCTATCTATTATCTATCTATTATCTATCTATCTATCTATCTATCTATCTATCTATCTATCTATTATCTATCTATTATCTATCTATTATCTATCTATCCACAGGCTGCGGACCTGCGGTATAGATTATAAATCCGCAGTCAATTTATGCCATACACAGGGTGAAATCTGCTGCAGATCCACAACGTCTCCTGAAAACAAAATCTGTTGCGTGATTTGGCGCGGATTTTGCCGCTGCGGATTGCCGACGGGTTGGAACATACCCTTTGGGTGATTTCACATGCTGCAAATTTATTTTCAAAATTTTGCTCACTGACTGTCTCATTTATCTAAATGGGATTGAGGAACTGATTTTCTGCCGCTTGTGAACGTACCTATGCACCTGGAATCCTGGATGCTTTAGAACCTCAGCTGCTACAGAACCTCTTTGTAAAAAGTAGGGCGGGGGGGGGGGGGCATTGATTCCAGCATTTCTACAGAACTCCTTCTGATGGAATCCTAACCCTAGAAATCCTGATTGGACATATTCCGTCCCGTGCTGGCGGCGTAGCTCGGCTTCCTCTACATCAGCCGCCCCATCACCGCTCTCCCTAAAATAATTGTCATCCTCCAAGCCCAGATTTCAAATAATGAACATTTTTTTCCTTTCCTTTTAACCCAAACAATGCCAGGCTTTACCATAAAATGTACAATTCACCCCCCTTCCCTTTCTCCCCCCCACACAAGCCGGGCGACTAAACTCTAATTAAATCTATTTACTTTGGCAGGCCATAAAGAACCATCTTCCGTAAAATTACAAAACGGTGCCACCGCCGATGCTGCCGCCGCGCAGGCTAAGAGAGTACGGCTTTATTGGCTTCAATCTAATGTTGTCCAGCAGTTTGGGGCTATTAAACAGCATGACACAGACATTGCCGGAGTAGTCACCGAATAAATAATCTATAATTATAGAGATCCATGCTCCAGCCGCACTCCGCTGGAATGTATTCGAATGCACCAGGCGCTACCTGATGACAGCTACAATCAAGAGTGGCTGCAGGCAGCTGCTTAGCTCGGGGCCACATTCAATTATGTCGGACTGCATTAGTCCCTGGTGAAGCTGTCACCTTCCAGCCTGTGAAGTGATAGGAGGAAAAGTATCCTGAGGTCTCCGCAGTCATCAGCACAGTTAAGGGAGCATGGGAGATAATCTGGAAAACAACATTAGCGCTGTTTTGCAGGAATCGTTACACTTGCAAAATAAAAAAAACTGAAAAAAAAAGCAAAAAAAAAAAAAGGAACCGAGAAGCCGAGCAGCTGAATAATCCACAAAGTTCTCCTGCTCTTTGATAGCCCAGAATGTGTCAACGACAGGACATCTTAAGGGACTGGCTGACACCAAGCTAATCAGCCTGCAAAGGTCAATCATTTGCATATGTAGATTAGCGAGGGGATGGCGTTATTAGGTGGGGGGCGCTGTCAGGATGTATTATTATTTTGTAGCGTACAACGCGGGATGTAAAGTGGTCATAGAATGGAAGGAGCCATCCACGGGCATAGAGGTGGAAGCAATTGCCCACGGGCCCTGGTGCTTACCCCTCAGCCACATAGTAGGTGGTTCCTGTTAAAGGTTTTTCATCGGGGGCCTAGGAAGTTTGTGTTACTTACAACCCTGGAGCCACAAGACAAATTAGGTTGTAGATAAAATGTGGAGCTTGTGCAGTGCCCCAGAATAGGACTGCAAAAGGCTAAATTGCAGCAAAGTGGTATCGTTAAGTGAAATGTTTTGATTTACTGTGTTTGTATACCCAATAGTACTGTATGGATACTATTGACTCAGTCCCCCTTAGATTACCAGGAGATAGACCTGGGTCCACCCCCTGCTTAGAGAGCTAGCTGAGGAAGAGAGAGGACCTACTTGTACTTACTCCTCAAAACGAGGCAGGAACTCAGAGAATCATCG
This sequence comes from Bufo bufo, assembly GCF_905171765.1. Taxonomy (NCBI): domain Eukaryota; kingdom Metazoa; phylum Chordata; class Amphibia; order Anura; family Bufonidae; genus Bufo; species Bufo bufo. The sequence goes on from NC_053392.1 coordinate 50,287,254, forward strand.
TCTCTGAGGCTTCTACAGCTACAGAACAACTGCTGAATTAAAGTTCTCCAGAAGGAGAAGAAGGTAGAAGGCCCGGAATCTACAAGTGCATTGGAGTCAGTCAGCAAGTTATCGTACTAGTCTGTAGCAAAAGGAGAGACCTTACTGCGGTGAGGGGGAACATTGTTAACAACACCCTTCCACACTTTGAGATGGTTTGGTAAGCCGTATCTTAACACTGTTTACACTGTGATCCATGTGTACAGCTACCATTGCCAGAGTTACTACCACTCCCATCCTCCACTCCCTTCTCCTGGGCTCACTGAAATTGATGCTGCCTTTCAATGTCCTAATATATACTAGTAAGAGGTCAGTCCGTATAGAAAAGAACCAATTTTGTCCAGTACGTGGCATGTGTAGTTTAGCTCTACTGATCACACAAGACGACCACCTTAATAGTTACAGCGTGCTTTAAAGGGGTTGTTTCATGTTAGCAAGTGGCATTTATCATATAGAGAAAGTTAATACAAGGCACTTACTAATGTATTGTTATTGTCCATATTGCCTCCTTTGCTGGCTGGATTATTTTTTCCATCACATTATACGTTGCTCGTTTCCATGGTTACGACCACCCTGCAATCTAGCAGCAATGGTCGTGCTTGCACACTATAGGAAAAAGTGCCAGCCTCTCTGGTGGCGGGGGTATGCGCAGGGGGGGCGCATAGGCCGGCACTGTGTGTAAGCACGACCACCGCTGCTGGATTGAAGGGTGGTCGGAACAATGGAAAAGAGCAGTGTATAATGTAATGGAAAAATGAATCCAGGAGGCAATATGGAGAATGACAGTACATTAGTAAGTGCCTTGTAATAACTTTCTGTACATGATTAATGCCATTTTCAGAAGTGAGACATCCCGTTTAAGTTACAATTATGGCAGGATGACTACTTCCATTATCCCACAGTGAGGTGGAACGCGTACCACTCAGGACTAAAACAATTCTGTCTGTAGCACGTGACCCCCTTACAAGCGGCCAAACTGTCTGTGTGCCCCAGCAGCTGCAGTCTCCCTGCATCTTACATTTCCCTATAGTGCCCCCCAATGCTAACATTCAGTTCTCAAATACTACCACCTTACAATATCTAAATAACACTATGATATTGCACCCACATACTGTAACACTGCCATATATTACTTCTACAGTACTGCCATTCAGTGTCCAAATAATGCTGCCATCAAATGCCTAAAAAAGGGAAAGGGTCCACGAGACGAAACCGAAGCTTTTCAGGTTCACTTCTAAAGAATCCAGTAAAACGGCTGGCAGCACCAATTTACTGTGCATGTCGGAGGAATTGCACTAGGAAGGAAGAAGAAGAAGAAGAGGAAGGGTGCTCACATGAGAGAAAGTGAGTGGGAGGGCTTGCCCTGATTGGTTCCCAAGGCTGACAGACAGCCTGAATGAGCCAATCAGGCTGCAGCAGGCAGGGAGGTGCCCTAGCAGAACGAGCAGAGCACCATTCTGTGCTAGGCTTGGAATGAGGTTGGATGGGTCTTACCGTGTCTGCCAGGAAAACAATCTTAGGGAGTCAGGGACAGTTACAATGACCACCCAGATTATAGATAGCATTTTAAATGTCAGTGAAAAGTCCAAAATTTAGGACAAAGCATCTCCACACAGTTCAAGGGTTTTTTGTTTTGAGAAAAATAACAATACAAGTGTGCAACCTGTGTTTTACAATAGCTTTAGTAGATTTCAGTGAAAACACCATAAATAGTGCGCCAAACTATTTAACAGGGCAGTGTTGATGGTGGGGTAATAATTAGAGTTGAGCGGCCACCTGGATGTTCGGGTTCGGGACCCGAACTTGACAGCGAACCCGAACCCTATTGAAGTCAATGGGGAGCCGAACTTTTGAGCACTAAAATGGCTTAAGAGCATGGCAAATGCTCTGCAAATAAATGTGGATAGGGAAATGAATTAAAAAAACATAAAAGACCTTAAAAATAAAAATAGGAATGATGTAGGAGGAAGAGGTTGAGGAGGCGGTGAATGAGTGGATGTGGCCGTGTAGGATCACGTGGCGGTCTAGGTGGAAGCGACGGCGAAGGAGGAATTGGTAGCCAACACAGATGTGTGTTATTTAGCATTTTTACATAGGGATATTCCCCAAAATATTGGGACATATAAAAAAAAAAAAAGGAATAAGTGCACTTGAGTACAGGGATGGATGGTTGAGGCTGTTAGAACTGTCTACTCTGCACAAGGTACAAACAAGTCCTGAGGGATCCAAGCCTGGTTCATTTTAATGAAGGTGAGCTTGTCCACGTTGGCTGCGTCTGTCTGTAATGACGCCTCCTGCTATGCTAAATACACGTTTAGAGAGTACACTGGCTGCAGGGCAGGCCAGCACCTCCAAGGCATACAGGGCAAGCTCTGGCCATGTGGACAATTTGGAGAACTTCTGGGTTCTGAACCAGGGCTTGGTGGTGTGCGATAATGGGCGAAATCTCGTTGCAGCTCTGGGACTAGCCGGTTTGACGCACATCCCTTGCCTGGCACATGTGCTGAATTTGGTGGTGCAGAAATTCATTCACAACTACCCCGACATGTCTGAGCTGCTGCATAAAGTGCGGGCCATCTGTGCGCGCTTCCGACGTTCACATCCTGCCGCTGCTCGCCTGTCTGCTCTACAGCGTAACTTCGGCATTCCCGCTCACCGCCTCATATGCAACGTGCCCACCAGGTGGAACTCCACCTTGCACATGCTGGAGAGACTGTGCGAGCAGCAGCAGGCCATAGTGGAGTTTCAGCTGCAGCATGCACCGGTGAGTCACACTGCGGAACAGCACCACTTCACCACCAATGACTGGGCCTCCATGCGAGACCTGTGTGCCCTATTGCGCTGTTTCGAGTACTCCACCAACATGGCCAGTGGCGATGTAAAAAGTGGTTAAGTAAAAAGTGGTTAAGTCTGTTAAAAGTGGTTAAGTCTGTTAAAAATAATTAACCGCCAATAAAAACCCTGAATGGGGCAGAACCATCAGTCAGTACGTGTAGTCGTGTGCACAGGTACTGTTCCACCATGTTGTTCAAATGCTGCCTCCTGCTAACACGCTCCATATCAGCAGTTGGGGCCGGTTGTTGCGGCGAGGTGACAAAGCTTTTCCACATGTCGGCCATGCTAACCCTGCCTTCTGAGGTGCTGGCGCTGACACAGCTGCGTTGGCAACCTCTTCCTCCTCCCCTGCCTTCGCTTTGTGCTTCCACTTGTTCCCCGGCATCAGTCGGGAATGCTCTCAGGAGAGCGTCTACCAGTGTGCGCGCCTGTAGTCGCGCATCTTACGATTACGCTCCAGTGAGGGAATTAAGGACGGAACATTGTCTTTGTAACGGATATACAGCAGGGTGGCCACCCAGTAGTCAGCACACGTTAAAATGTGGGCAACTCTGCAGTCATTGCGCAGGCATAGAAACATAGGCACTGCAGCATGTAGTCGCTCATGTGTGCCAGGCTGCCCAGAGGTAAGGACAAGCTGTCCTCTGTGGGAGGCGTATCGTCTGCGTCCTCCGTATCCCCCCAGCCAGGCACCAGTGATGGGCCTGAGCTGCGTTGGATGCCACCCCGCTGTGAACATGCTTCATCCCCATCCTTCTCCTCCTCCTCCTCCTCCTCCTCCTCCATTAGTGGGCCCTGGCTGGCCAAATTTGTACCTGGCCTCTGCTGTTGCAAAAATCCTCTTTCTGAGCCACTTCTAAAAGACTGGCCTGAAAGTGTTAGAGATGACCCCTCTTCCTCCTCCTCATCCTGGGCCACATCCTCTTCCATCATCGCCCTAAGTGTTTTCTCAAGGAGACATAGAAGTGGTATTGTAACGATGATCACGGCTTCATCGCCATTGGCCATGTTGGTGGAGTACTCGAAACAGCGCAACAGGGCACACAGGTCTCACATGGAGGCCCAGTTATTGGTGGTGAAGTGGTGCTGTTCCGCAGTGCGACTCACACGTGCGTGCTGCAGCTGAAACTCCACTATGGCCTGCTGCTGCTCACACAGTCTCTCCAGCATGTGCAAGGTGGAGTTACACCTGGTGGGCACGTCGCATATGAGGCGGTGAGCGGGAAGGCCGAAGTTACACTGTAGAGCAGACAGCCAAGCGGCGGCAGGATGAGAACGTCGGAAGCGCGCACAGACGGCCTGCACTTTATGCAGCAGCTCAGACATGTCGGGGTAGTTGTGAATGAATTTCTGCACCACCAAATTCAGCACATGCGCCAGGCAAGGAATGTGCGTCAAATCGGCTAGTCCCAGAGCTGCAACGAGATTTTGCCCATTATCGCACACCACCAGGCCGGGCTTGAGGCCCACTGGCAGCAACCACTCGTCGGTCTGTTGTTCTATACCCCGCCACAACTCCTGCGCGGTGTGGGGCCTGTCCCCCAAACACATTAGTTTCAGAACTGCCTGCTGATGTTTACCCCTGGCTGTGCTAAAGTTGGTGGTGAAGGTCTGTCGCTGACCGGATGAGGAGGTGGTAGAAGAAGAGGAGGAAGCCGAGTAGGAAGAGGAGGCAACAGGAGGCAAAGAATGATGCCCTGCGATCCTTGGCGGCGGAAGGACGTACGCCAAACAGCTCTCCGCCTGGGGCCCAGCCGCCATTACATTTACCCAGTGTGCAGTTATGGAGATATAGCGTCCCTGGCCGTGTTTACTGGTCCACGTATCTGTCGTTAGGTGGACCTTGCCACAGATGGCGTTGCGCGGTGCACACTTCATTTTATCCGATACTTGGTTGTGCAGGGAGGGCACGGCTCTCCTGGAGAAGTAGTGGCGGCTGGGAACGACGTACTCTGGGACGGCAAGCGACATGAGCTGTTTGAAGCTGTCCGTCTCCACCAGCCTGAATGACAGCATTTCAAAGGCAGGCAGTTTAGAAATGCTGGCATTCAGGGCCAGGGATCGAGGGTGGCTAGGTGTGAATTTACGCTTTCTCTCAAAGGTTTGTGAGATTGAGAGCTGAACGCTTCCATGTGACATGGTGGAGATGCTTGGTGACGAAGGTGGTGTTGTTTGTGGCACATCCTCTGTTTGCTGGGCGGCAGGTGCCAACGTTCCTCCAGAGGTAGAGGAAGAGGCCGAGGCAGCAGCAGAAGAGGGGGCAGGAGGGGCCTGAGCCCTTTCTTGATTTTGAAGGTGCTTACTCCACTGCAGCCCGTGTCTCGCATGTAGATGCCTGATCATGCAGGTTGTGCTAAGGTTCAGAACATTAATGCCTCGCTTCAGGCTCTGATGGCACAGCGTGCAAACCACTCGGGTCTTGTCGTCAGCACATTGTGTGAAGAAGTGCCATGCCAGGAAACTCCTTGAAACTGCCTTTGGTGTGCTCGGTCCCTGGTGATGGTGGCCAGTAGCAGGCAAACTGTTTTGGCGATGGCTGCTCTGCTTTTGCACCCTGCTCCCGCTTTTGCTACGCTGTTGGCTCGGTCTCACCAGTGCCTCTTCCTCCGAACTCTGAAAGTCAGTGGCACGACCTTCATTCCTTGTGGGGTCTAGGACCTCATCGTCCCCTGCATCGTCTTCCACCCAGTCTTCATCCCTGACCTCCTTTTCGGTCTGCACACTGCAGAAAGACGCAGCAGTTGGCACCTGTGTTTCGTCATCATCAGAGACGTGCTGAGGTGGTATTCCCATGTCCTCATCAGGAAACATAAGTGGTTGTGCGTCAGTGCATTCTATGTCTTCCACCCCTGGGGAAGGGCTAGGTGGATGCCCTTGGGAAACCCTGCCAGCAGAGTCTTCAAACAGTATAAGAGACTGCTGCATGACTTGAGGCTCAGACAGGTTCCCCGATATGCACGGAGGTGATGTGACAGACTGATGGGCATGGGTTTCAGGCGCCACCTGTGCACTTTCTGCAAAAGACTGGGTGGGAGATAATGTGAATGTGCTGGATCCACTGTCGGCCACCCAATTGACTAGCGCCTGTACTTGTTTAGGCCTTACCATCCTTAGAACGGCATTAGGCCCAACCAAATATCGCTGTAGATTTTGGCGGCTACTGGGACCTGAGGTAGTAGGTTCAGTAGGACGTGTAGCTGTGGCAGAACGGCCACGTCCTCTCCCTGCACCAGAGGCTCCACCAACACTACCACCACGACCATGACCGCGTCCCTTATTAGATGTTTGCCTCATAGTTAGCATTTACAAAGCAAAGTAAAAAGTGGTTAATTCTGTTAAAAATAATTAACCGCCAATAAAAACCCTGATGTAGGGTATTGCACTAAAAAAATTTTTTTTTGACTCTATATGAATATGTATTTGTGGCCTAAATTTGACACTCACTTATGCACGTCTTATCCCAGATGTGCAGTATATTAGGGTTTTTTCACCCCAGTAACCAAAAAGCCGTATTTCTGGCCTAAATGTGACACTCACTTATGCACGTCTAATCCCAGATGTGCAGTATATTAGAGTGTTTTTTCACCCCAGTAACCAAAAAGCTGCATTTCTGGCCTTAATGTGACAGTCACTTATGCACGTGTAATCCCAGATTTGCAATATATTAGAGGGTTTTTTCACCCCAGTAACCAAAAAGCCGTATTTCTGGTCTAAATGTGACAGTCACTTATGCACGTCTTATCCCAGATGTGCAGTATATTAGAGGGTTTTTTCACCCCAGTAACCAAAAAGCTGTATTGCTGGCCTAAATGTTACAGTCACTTATGCTTGTCTAATCCTAGATGTGCAGTATATTAGAGGGTTTTTTCACCCCAGTAACCAAAAAGCCGTATTTCTGTCCTAAATGTGACACTCACTTATGCACGTCCTATCCCAGATGTGCAGTATATTAGAGGGTTTTTTCACCCCAGTAACCAAAAAGCCGTATTTCTGTCCTAAATGTGACACTCACTTATGCACGTCCTATCCCAGATGTGCAGTATATTAGAGGGGTTTTTCACCCCAGTAACCAAAAAGCTCTATTTCTGGCCTAAATGTGACAGTCACTTATGCACGTGTAATCCCAGATGTGCACTATATTTAACAGATGTATTTTTTTAACTCCAGTAAGCAAAAAGCTGTATTTCTGGACTTGCAGACATGCAGAGAGCCTGTGCGTATGTTTTCAGCAGTAGTTGGCTCAGGGCAGGCTTAAAACAATTGTGCACTGCACCCACAAAACACATTTGCTGTAGATCGCTGAGAACAAAAAACAGTTCTTGATAAGATTTCTCCCTGATGTCTCCCTCACAGCAGCTGCAGCCTCTCCCTACACTAATCCAAGCAGGGTGACGGGCGGCGCTACGTGACTCCAGCTTAAATAGAGGCTGGGTCACATGCTGCAGTTGGCCAATCACAGCCATGCAAATAGTAGTCATGGCTGTGATGGCCTTTTGAGGCAAGTAGTATGACGCTTGTTGATTGGCTGCTTTACAGCCTTTCAAAAAGCGCCATAAAAATCGCCGAGCACCGAACCCGAACTTTTACATAAATGTTCGGGTTCGGGTGCCGAAAACCCTAAAGTTCTGTACGAACCAGAACTTTACAGTTCGGGTTTGCTCAACTCTAGTAATAATCTCATAGTAGGTTGACAACTTGTGTTTTAGGCTAAAGAAATGTTTTTTCAGAATCTGTATATTTGAATGCACATAAGACATTACAGACGTAGCTGTGCTTAAATTGATGGTTAACACTTTAAGTAAACAATGGCAAGAAAATGTCATTTGACTTTTTCAATGGGTTTCAATGGCTTTTGTCAATAATACTGTGACATCTGTTATCAGAGTCAATTTTAACTTGGCTACATCTGTAGGCCCAAATCTGTTAGTGTCTTGGTACAGCGTTATTTCCAAAGTAAATAGTCAGTAGCAGTGTGTTTGTAGAAGGGGAAGGACATTTTATTGCACCTCGCTGTCTTTAAGTTCCATAAAACAGACTTGCAAACTGTTTGTGAGACTCTGTATATTGGTCCAAAAAAATGTCAGGAATATGGATGGGTTTCAAACGAAAGACCAAGGGCCAGGCCTTGTCCTTGTCCCAGAGCCAGAATGTTGGTGGTAATAACACCAGCTATCTGGCTAGAATTAATAGATGATAGTAGTAGTAGTCCGTAGTAGTAGTAGTCCATAGTAGAAGTCCATAGTAGTAGTCCGTAGTAGTAGTAGAAGTAGTAGTCTGTAGTAGCAGTCTGTAGTAGTAGTCCGTAGTAGTAGTAGTCCGTAGTAGTAGTAGTCCATAGTAGTAGTAGTCCGTAGTAGTAGTAGTCCATAGTAGTAGTAGTCTGTAGTAGTAGTCCATAGTAGTAGTAGTAGTCCCTAGTAGTAGTAGTAGTCCATAGTAGTAGTAGTAGTAGTAGTCCATAGTCCGTAGTAGTAGTCCGTAGTAGTAGTAGGAAAACCTATATAGTGGCTCACCCCTCTAGAAACTCTGAATAGGTGCTCACACTATGTGTGGTTCACCCTAACCACAATGATATGTTGCAATTGTATACTATATATAGTGGGCACTCAATATCTGGTGCTATATATCAGGTATACTACATAGCAGGTACAACACATTTATCCAAAATCAATCAATATGGAAGTAGTAGTAGTAGTAGCCCATAGTCCGTAGTAGTAGTCCGTAGTAGTATTCCATAGTAGTAGTAGTCGATAGTAGTAGTAGTAGTCCATAGTAGTAGTAGTAGTCCGTAGTCCGTAGTAGTAGTAGTAGTAGTCCACAGTTCTCCCTGGCTTCGGAAAGGCACAACATTATCATTGAGGAGAAAGACGATGAGATTGTGGATTTGAAGGCTCGCTCCTTCTGTCAATCACAGCAGGATGATGTGGAGGTGACTTCTGAGTCCCACATGTGTCTTGGAGCCAGGGGTCACAGCATTCCTCCTGCTTCTACTCCCTTAAGCCTCAGAGAAGTCATTCAGTGGAGTTCTCTCTGTCTTCACTGCCCCTTCCTAGTAGAACACCTTCCTTTTTCCTAAGAAGTGGCAACAAAAAAAAACACCACGCCCTATGACAGATAGTCAAGAGAGTCTTCCCGTTGGCGACTTATGTGAGAGTATTCAGTGTTTGGACTGCCCTGAGCACAATGTTCAGTAGGAAGCGGTGGACCCCATGCATAGCTGTGTTGGTGGTAGTAATAGTGGCACTTGGAGCCACGGTATTGGCTGTAGGGGTGCATTGGCCCTCTGAGGAGCCAGTGTAGAAGATAAAAGTGGTAGTGACCCTTATTAACTGTTGTGTTACTGTGAGGTCCCTCAGGCCATTGCTCCTTGGGGATTGGTGCAGTGGAATTATAGTACGGAAGAATGAGGCCAGGGTTAAACATATCAAAGTCCTTTCTACTACTTGTAACTTGAAATACACACAATAGCAGCAGGATTTAACTGCAGTTCTTCTGTGGCACCAGCAAGTATGTGAAGGCAGGTTGGTTGGTAGTAATTCTGCACTTAGGTTATACTGGTCTAGTGGTTGCTTGGTGATGGGTAGCTTGGCTGTATTCTCTCTTTTCACAGCAGTGTCTGTAGATGCAGTTCACACTGCTGTCTGGACTCTCAAGGCTCCACTTCAGGACAAAAAATAAGTTTTTTCTCTCTGGAGAATTTTGTAACAGGTGCAGGAGCACAGCTACTTGCTTCCTCTCCCTTCCCTGTCTGAGCAGGAACTCCCCCTTTTGGCAGGAATCAGGACCAGCCCATTCCTACCAAAAGGGGAAGAACAGGGTGGTTAACCCTGTTCCTGCCAACATTTGTCAACTTTCCTTGCTGGTAACTACAGCCAGAAACAGACAGTAAAATACATTAGATAAAAACTTAAACAAGGTCTGTGGTAATACATACCCCCTTGGTAAAAGCCAACTGTCCTAAGGCTGTGTGTGTGGTCCCTCCTGGTAGCCTTCCATCAGTTGTCCACGTAGTTCTTGCTTCCTCTCTTCCTCCCATTGCTGTGAAGAGACCAGGATGAGGACATAAAAGCTTATACAACAGACAATGCATAAGCTAACGTTTCTAACTGCCCGGGGGAAATATTGCTAGCACCCTATGGGGTCCAGTCCATGATGGTACCAAGGAGAGGTGCTAGCTACCCTAAATTAACAGAATAAAAACAATTCCTAGCTGTGGGTCTCTAATCCAAACAGGGTAAAACTACTTGGGTCTGCGGTTCTACTTCAGAGTCCTGGAAACACAGCTCTATGCACACCTCTGCAAAGGTGTGTTTGAGTCCTGGAGGTGGACCATGACTTTAAAAACATTGCAAGGAACAAAATCCCTCACTTGTGGCTCTAGCAAAGAGCCCCGGAAGTGCAGGTGAGGGGAACAAGGAGCTCAGGTATGTTTGAGTCTATTCCTTGGGTACTTCTCCTTTTTAAAATGTTGAACCCCTTTCTCTAGGCAAGATATATCCACAAACCTGAGAAACAAAGGGGAAAGGGCACAACAGGTGCAACTTGGATGTAGGAGAGTCCCATACGACGAGAACACAGAAAGATGGCAAAATAAAGGGCTCAATAACACCAACAAAAGAGGGCCCGTCCCATGTATCTTACCCTCTTGAAGCTTGTCAGGCTCCTAGATCCCCTACCTTGGCAGGGAATCTCATATCAGGGAGTGGAACTATTCCTCCTCTCAGCCCAGGTCGATGAGGGAATTCTCACAGGGTTTATGATGCTTGCACTTACAGTTGGCGGCAAACTTGGAAAGCTGAGCCTGCCAGTGGCCATGGATGGTAGTGCAGGCTCAGTGGCTGGGAGGCTAGAGCTCATTATAACTCCGGGAATAATGGTTGGGGTCTACACTTGTAGTCTCTCTGGCTCCAATGCGGGTGGCAAACAGACCTCAGGATCTGGCCGGGTCAGGTATTCTTGATGAAGTCACTGGCACTCCTCTGGTGCCAGCTTCCACAGCAACATGGGGGTCTGTGACGGTCCAGAGTTGATGGCAACCTCTGGCAGTTTTGACATCCACGGCTCCAGTTTTGATTGTGGCAGTGGCCAATAATGAAGAGTCCCATCGGTAGACTCCCACAGGCCTTGTGGTGAAGACTACTATTGATGATCCTCTGGCCAGGCTCAGGCTGAGGGGCTGCAACCAGCGGTTTAGGCTACTTTCACACTAGCGTTCGGGGCTCCGCTTGTGAGCTCCGTTTGAAGGCTCTCACAAGCGGCCCCGAACGGATCCGTCCAGTCCCAATGCATTCTTAGTGGAGGCGGATCCGCTCAGAATGCATCAGTTTGGCACCGTTTGTCCTCCGCTCCGCTCAGCAGGCGGACCCCTGAACGCAGCTTGCAGCGTTCGGGTGTCCGCCTGGCCGTGCGGAGGCAAATGGATCCGTCCAGACTTACAATGTAAGTCAATGGGGACGGATCCGTTTGAAGTTGACACAATATGGCTCAATTTTCAAACGGATCCGTCCCCCATTGACTTTCAATGTAAAGTCAAAACGGATTCGTTTGCATTATCATGAACAAAAAAATATATATATATATTTTCTTTTTTTGTTTTTTTTGTTCATGGTAATGCAAATGGATCCGTTCTGAACGGATCTAAGCGTTTGCATTATAGGAGCGGATCCGTCTGTGCAGATACCAGACGCACCCGCTCTGAACGCAAGTGTGAAAGTAGCCTAAGTCAATAAAGAGCAGAGGCGACGTAACTCCCAAAGAACTGCCAGGAGCATATCTGTTTCGGGAACTGGTGATGCCACTGACACTGTTGGTGCATTAGGCCCAAAATATGCCAGAGCCAAGCCAAGCTCAGCTGCCTCTGGCTCTTCACAAGTATCTCCTGTCTGGCAGTTTTTGTCCATGCTTCCAGAAGACAGAAACATTGCCCTGTACAAGCTCTGAAAAAGGAAAATAAGCCAAGGGTAGTCAAACACAAACATAGGCACCATAGCTCTCTTGAACCACATGAAGCGGTATCATCCATGGGCAGTACGGTGTCTTTCACATTGTCGTCCTCACTTTCTACTTCTCCCACTCAGACTTTTCCTCCTGGTCAGCCATCGATAATGGAATGAGTGGCCAGGAAACAATTTTAAACAATCAGCCTAATTGTCACCTGGCCAGGTTGCTGACAGTGCCGTCAGTGCTATAGCATTTCATAGAGCCTGCTACCTTTAAGGAGCTTATGGTGTGCTCAGCCTCTCTGGAAGATATTTCTCCCAAAAAGCCATCCATGCCTTGTACTCTCATGTGGCGGAGAATGTGGGCCGCTCCTTGCAATTGTTGCTGTGTAGCAAGGTGCACGCCATGGAGGACAACTGGAGCAGCTGTTACAGGCAGGGGCAGTGCATTTCTTTCATTGCCCACTTGATCAATGTTTTTTGTGTGACAGCGATGAGTCAGCACCCCAGCAACATGGCCATATTCTTTTGACCCCCCACGATTGCATTGGGCTGGCTCCCACACCAGGCACTTATCCACCTCCTCCCACTCTCTCTCCATGGGCACACTCCTGTCCCCAACAGCAGGGCACAACGTTGCTCCCACTCCCCATCCTTCCTATCACATGTGTCAAATCAAGCATTGCCATGCGCTGTTGGCACTGTTCAGCCTGGGCAAAAGTACCCACACAGGTGAGCAGTAGCTAAAGTACATTAAGCAGTAAACATCTCGCTGGCCGTAACACTACCAACTTCAACTGGGCAAGGTGATCAGCGACAATGGCCACAACATCGTGGCCGCTCTGAACCTGGGGGAAATTACACATGCTCCCTGCATGGCGCACATCATTAACCTAGTTGTGCCATGCTCTGTAAAAAAGTACACTGGCTTGTGCAAGGTGCTGGGAAAGGCCAGGAGACTGTTCAAGCATTTCAGTCATTCGTATGTGGCAAGGAATGCTCTTCTAGACCTGCAGAGACAGAATGGTCTGCCACCACACTGTATAATGTGCTGGAATTCAATGAAGAGGCAGAGGAGGCAGATAAGTGCCTGGTGTGGGAGCCAGCCCAATGCAATCATGCGGGGTCAAAAGGACCTGGCCTTGTTGCTGGGGTGTTGTGTCATCACTGCCACGAAAAACATTGACCAAATAAAAAATCTCTTTTTGATACACACCTGAAGGAACTTACTGAACTGAGAGTCTCCCTAAAGAATCTCCTGAACGTACAATCAGCTAAATATTACCTCCATTCACAATTTAAATATTTCGCCCATGGTGATAAGGCCTCTAAATTCAAGATGCAACGTATCAAACAGAGAAAGTCCCACAATTACATCCATAGAGTTAAAACCAAAGAGGGCAAAAAAGTCTTTACTACCCCCGACATTGCGCAACAATTTCAGAAATACTATTCCTCATTATATAACTTAAGAGAAGTTGGAGGAGAACTTCATCCCCCTCCCTCTACTAAGGAGACAATAACATCTTTCCTCTCCTCTCTCTCACTACCCACCCTGTCAACCTCACAAAAACAAAACCTACAGATTCCATTCTCCATAGAGGAATTGGAAATGGCCATTAAACTCCTACCTAAAGGGAAAAGTCCAGGACCTGATGGCTTTACAGGCCTATACTACCGCACATTTTATAACACTGGGTCCACACCTATTATCATTGTGCAATAGCTCTCTCTCAGGTGATATGACTAAAGCCCATATCACTCTGATCCCCAAGGAGGGAAAAGATGGTTCTCAATGTGCAAACTACCACCCAATTTCCCTTTTAAACTTAGACTTGAAGCTACTAGCCAAGATGTTGGCCACCAGATTATCTAAGCTCCTCCCACTTTTAATTCATAGAGACCAGGTAGATTTCGTTAAAGGGAGGGAGGGCAAAGATAATACGATGAGAGTTCTGAATGCCATCTTCTATGCCAAAAAGACAAATCATCCTCTTGTGCTTATCAGTACCAATGCCGAGAAGGCATTTGATAGAGTTAATTGGGACTATATGAGAGAAGTACTGAAAATCTTTGGTATTCCCGACCCCTTTATCAATGCCACCTTCTCCCACTACACACACACCTCAGACTCAATTATTATTAATGATTCTCTTTCCCCTTCCTTCACTATACGAAATGGCACAAGACAGGGCTGCCCCCTGTCGCCATTACTCTTCATATTGGTGATGGAATCCCTGCTCCAAGTAATTAGGAGTAACAGAGAAATTGAAGGACTTCTTCTTGGCCACCAGAACCATAAAGTAGCTGCCTTCGCGGATGACTTACTCGTTATGACCACCAATCCAATCAAAGCCTTACCAAACATTTACAATTGTCTCAACCGATTTAACCTTCTTTCTGACTTCAAAGTCAATATGATTAAGTCACACATACTAAGTATCAACATACCGGAACCAACTAAAACAAATCTAATGGCTAGCTCCCCATTTAATTGGAACACTCCTTACATTACCTACCTCGGAGTGAGGATAGGACCAAATCCCTCGACACTTTTTCAACTTAACTACACCCCCCTCTTGCGCTCTATAGAGGACCAATTGTCCAACCGAGATAAGTTCAAACTATCCTGGTTTGGCAGGAAAAACTTAGTTACATCACTTATAATACCTAAATTGACGTATCTTCAACAGGTTCTCCCAATCCCTATTCCGAGATCTTATTATATCACAGTGCGTCAAAAGATTTGCCTTTTTATTTGGGCTGGAAAAAGAGCGCGCCTAGCCTACTCTACTCTCAGTAGACCTAAGCAATATGGTGGGACGGCTCTCCCGGATCCTGAGTTATATGGCAGAGCTAGCCTTATAACGAGATTGGTCTACTGGCTTAGTTCTTTTGAGGAGAAATCTTGGGTCTCTATGGAGCAGACCGATCTGAATCTTCCCTTCTCAAGCCTACTAGTACAAGTCATCTAACCCAATTATTAAAACTATCCTCTCAACATGGAATTGGCTACAAACATCTAACCTTTCCATTCCCCTCCCATCACCTGTATTACAAATTCGTGACATACTAGCATTTGCCCCATCAACCTTACTAAAAAGTCTACCCCTCTCCACTCGAAATTCCACGATGGGGGTAATATCGCTTTACAACGAAGAAGGAGAGCTTCTGAAGGGAGATGAAATCTAACATTTGTTCCCAGAATGTAAGTTTCCTCCACCTCTAGTATCATTACTCAGATCATTTGTCACCAAAAATATCCCTAGAAGTGCACTCTTAACACCTCTGACGGGTCTTATCTTAAATCGTGTCAGAAGAGTTAAACTGATATCTCAAATTTATAAAAAGCTAATTTTCCCAGTACTCTTGCATAAACCGGCATTTATTGGTCTCTGGGAGAGGGATCTGAAGACCTCTTTCCCCCATAAAAACTTATCACAACTCCTTATCACACCCCATAAGTCATCAAGATGTATGTGAACACAGGAGAATGGGTATAAAATCCTAACCCATTGGTACAAGATCCCAGAGCTAACGTGTCTCTATAACTTAGACAACTCGGACTCCTGTTGGAGATGTCTGACCGAAAGAGGAACCTTTTTCCACATATGGTGGACCTGCCCCTACATACAATCCTGGTGGTGGAGATTTTCATTAAAGCTAACAGTATCTGCAATCTTAACTTCAGGATGACACACCAACTGGCCCTGTTAGGCACCCCTCCTGGGATCGAATCAGGAAATCCTCCACCTCTTTATAGGTCCCTTTTGAGCGCAGCACGCTTACTAATTCCCCGTTTTTGGCTGTCCTCTGACCTTCCTTCAATATCCCAATGGATAAGTAAAGTAGATCAGTTATACAGATTTGAGGAAATAGCCGCCTGGGAGGACAGTAAGATCCACCAGTTCAGATCACATTGGCAAAAATGGGCCGGATACTGAAAATTCTGATCGAACTCAGGTATTGCCTCTTCCTCCCAAAAAGCTGAACAAGATCAACATTTAAAGTCCCCTTTTTTTTTAACCATATTTGTATACTTCAACTGATGTTTCGAATAAATAAAAAAATAAAAAAACATTGACCAAGTGGGCCATGAAAGAAATGTACTGTCCCTGTCTGTAACAGCTGCTCCAGTTGTCCTCCATGGTGTGCACCTTGCTACACAACAACAATCACAAGGAACGGCCCACGTTCTCCAACAGGTGACAATATTTTACAGCATCCAGCTATAGCGAAGTGAAGGTTATTGTCTGCATCCCTGGTGGTCTTGGATATTGAAGAGGTTAATGTTGGTATGCCTGGTGGTATATGGCAGTAAATGTGTGAATTTGAGCATCCCTGGCAATATAAGGCAGTGAAAGGGTAAATTTCAATATTCCTGGTGGTGTAGGAGAGTAAAGGGATTAAGTTTAGAATAGTCTAGAGCATTGTAGGAATGTAGGGATAATGTCAGTATACCTGGTAATCTAGAGCAGTGATGGGATTAATATAAGGATTCTTGGTTGTTCAGTGTAGTGAAGGGGTTAATGTATACCCGCCGATATAGGATATTGAGTGGATTATTGTAAGTATCTGTTATGCGCCGGCCTCTACATAATTTAGGCGCATCCACCACTGGCCTAAATGGCCAGCCTAAATCGGCAAGGGAGCTTGCATAGATTTAGATAATTTTCTATGCCTAAAACAGGCGTAAAAAATGATAAATGAGACGGTCCAGCCGTCTTGCCCCCTTCCCCGCCCAAGCCACGCACCCTTTTTTTAGACCAGGCATGAGCAGGGAAAAGTCGCAGATTCAGCCGCAAATTTGGCCGCAAATCCCCTGAGACAGATATACACCAAAAATTGGTTTATAGCTACTAATAAATGACCCTCGTATTTTAATCAGGTGAACCACAGCTATGTGTATATGCAAACAGTTTAAAAAGGAGATCACTGGTGACAGATCCCCTTTAAGGACTTGAATAAATTAAGTCATGTGTTTAAAAGGTCCTGTAGCTCTCAAAGTATGTTATCCACCATTAGTAATGCAAGTGGCCAGTAGATGGCAGCATAGTCTAAGTGCTGCTCACAACTTGGACATCTACAAAGCATACAAAACGGGGGTATCCTCAACAGTGTAAGGCCCACATACATAACATGTCACATTAAACAGGTCCGGTCCAGACAGGAATTGTTCAGTGTGGACATGTGAGCAGGGGTGCACCTAGCCTTTCTGCTGCCTGAGGCGAAAAACTGAAACGGCGCGCCCCCCTTCCCTTCCCAATGCCAATTTCTTAACCTAACCCCTTCCCTTTAGCCCATGGCCCTTCGGCTGTCCCCCTCTTGCACCTACCTGGTGCTCCCTGAGGCGATCGCCTCACTTGGCCTCATTGGTGGTGCACCCCTGCATGTGAGTGTGACAGAGAAGGAATCTGTAGCACCTTGTGGGTGGTGATGATGTTAGTGAGGACTGGGCTGCATGTGACAGGGGCAGCATCATAATGTATAGAGGAGGATGGAGGCGAGTGGTATCTTACAGACTGTTAGGGAAAGGAATAAAGTAACCAGTACACACTTACCAATGTTTAAGTTGGTAAATTCAGAAATTCAGGGCATCTAAACCCCACCTCTGGGAACGTCCAACTCCTCCGAGAAGGATGGTTGAGGTTATCGTTAGCCCCCGAGTTTTCAACCCAGGGACTGGTATAGTTGCCAACTGTCCCAGCATTTGCCAGGACTGTCCCTGATTTTCAAATTAGGGACAGTTGGCACCTATACCAGTAGTGCAAAATGTTTCAGGAGAGGAGTGTGCCGAATCTGTGGGGGACAGAGATCTATCCAGTCTTGCCATGATGTTATTGGTAATGGCTGCAGTATCATAATGAGAGAGTATGGGACAAGTCAAAAACCAATAGTGAAAAGAACAACAGTCACACAAGCAGCACAGAGTATTTCAGGAGACTGCTTTGCCGATCTTTTTTTTTGCAGCGATCAGTTGACTCATTTGATGATGGTAGTGACTAGTCACTATCCTAGGTAACAAGAGCAGAGTCCTCAGCAGCACAGAGTGATTCAGGACAGAAGTGTGGCAGTCCGGTGATTTTCTTTTCTTATGAAAGTGACCTTTGAATAACACTGGCAATAGCTCAAGATTTATACTCCGTAGGAATAGGTTCATTCAAGAGAGGGGGGTTGTTTAACTGGGATTGGCTGTCAGGGAGATCTGAAAAAGGGAGGAGGACCCTTGGGGGACAACTGGCCAAAACATCTTTGGCTCCTCACATTTGCAGCCCATGCTACTCATGGCTGTCTCAGATAACCTCCATGACATCCACAGCCATGTAAGCCCTTATACATGTCTACTGCTGATGCCCCCAGGCCAGGTCAAATTTCCCCAAGAGTTTTCTGTCAAAATGTATCCTTCCACAAGTCCCACCACACTAGCCAGGAATTCCAGCCTCAGATCCCCCTATGACAGATCCAGATGCCAGCCACAGTATCCCCCCCCCCCCCATGGTAACCACTGGTGCTCTAATGTCAGTTACTTTGATTCTATGACAGCCACTTAAAACCCCATGCCAGCCACAGGAGCCCTGGGCTAGCCACATGAGGTCCATGTCAGCTACAGGAGCCCTATGCTAGCCACAGTAGCCCCAGGCCAGCCACATTAGCCCCATCCCAGCCAGTGGAGCCACATGCTAGCCACAGTATCTCCATGCAAGCCACAGGAGCCCCATGAGAGCCAGAGGAGCACCATGCCAGCCATAGGAGCACCATGCCAGCCACAGGAGCCCCATGAGAGCCAGAGGAGCACCATGCCAGCCATAGGAGCACCATGCCAGCCACAGGAGCCCCATGCCAACCACAGTAGCACCATGCCAACCAAAATGGAGCCCCATGACACTCAAATGAGCCCCATGCCAGCCACAAAATATCCATACGAGCCATAGGAGCTCCATGACAGCCACAGTAACTCCATACCAGCCACAGGAGCCTCATGCCAGCCCCATGACAGCCATATGTGCCCCATGCCAGCCAAAAGAGCCCCAGGCCAGCTACATTAGCTCTATGCCAGCCACAGGAGCCTTACAACAGCCACAGGAGCCCTATGCCTGCCACATGTAGCCCCATGACAGCCACAGGAGTCCCATGATAGCCACGGTATTTAGATGTGAGCCACAGGAGGCCTATGTAAGCCACAGTAACCACAGGCCAGCCACAGTAGCCCCATGACAGCCATAAGAACCCCTTGACAGCAACAGTAACTTCACACCAGCCACAGGAACCCCGTGCCAGGCACAGGAACCCCATGCCAGGCACAGTATCCCTATGCCAGCCGCAATGCCCCTTTTACTGTCCACAGTTGCTTCAATATACCTAGCCACAGATACCTAGCCAACTCTTACCTTCTAAATTGCACTTGCAGGTAGCAATTGCCAGCCCAGGTCACCAGAGACACATTGGAGAAAAGACCCAGTGCATGTGCTTTTGGTGGCTGAGCATAGGAAGCAAACTTGTCAAAATGCAGTTTTTCGAGGTAAAGGAACATAGAAAACATGTCTGTAGACAATATACTACAACTAATATAAAAGGTAAAAAAAAATAAGGTGGCACAAACTATTCCTGCTAACAGTTCTTCTTGCCGGAGGGAATATATTTGATAAAATTTTCAAACAGAATATTGAACATCAGAGGAGAAGTATCTATTAACAATGCACAAGTGGTAGAGCAGGGCTGGCAGGGGGGAGAAATTACCACCACATCTCTCCATTAATTAGCCAATTGTTGAAATACAATTAGCTTCCCGTGAAGATGAGCATAACAGTTGGACTAATCATTGTAAAACAAACTGGCTAAACCTGGTCCTGATGCAATGAGACCTTTTACCTTTACGGTGGAATTGGATTTTGACAAAATTTAAAGGGATATTTAGCTCTTGTACACGGCCATAACATGACCACGTGCAAGAGGATACAGAATGCATTACCATTTAGAGTCTCATCATTGGTTCTTCCTCTGGAGAGCATAGCCACAGACATCAGACCATGATGTCATTGAAAACTGCAACCGTAGTTTCCACAAGTCAGAATGGTTATCAAACACTTGTATAATATGTCTTGGTTTTTGCTATGTGTGGACTTACTCTTAGTCTTTTAGACAGCATTTAGCAGTGTCCTAGCAGGGTCCACTTGGGGAGCATTCCCAATGCAAGTGCCCTGATGGGATCCCATCCTCCTGACGGAGTACCCTTTCAATCAAATTTTCTTATGGGACATTGCATATTGTTTCAATACGTGTACTGAGTGATGCACACTTTTTTAACCACTTCATTACCCCCTCTTCCTTATCAGGCCAGTTTTTTAAACTTTTGCAATGGGCCTATCTAACTACAAAATATATTTCTGAGCCAACCTACATGTATTTGATATTTTTTTTCACAGAACACATTAGACCTTTCTTTTGTGCCATTAGATAACAAATATTTCATAAAAAAAATATTGAATAAAACTTTGAAAACTAGGGAAAAATTCTATTTTTGTATAAAAGACTAGCAGAAGGGCCTGGCTTCGCACGGGTACATTTCATCTATTTCATTTAATGTTTCTGTGTGTCGTTAAAAGATATTGACAGTATCCACCATGACAGTGATCTACACTGCCCCTTTAACAGTGAACTCCACAATCCCCCACCACAGTGCCCATCCCCTTAACTTTGACCTTCACAACAGCCTGCCCCTTTAACAGTGAGTTTTTCAGCACTCCACTCCCTTAACAGTGACCTCCACAGTACCCTGCTGCCTTAACAGTGACCTCCACAGCAGTTGTACCTTTAATAGTGGCCCCTGCCCCCTTTACAGTCACCTCCACAGTGCCCACCCCTTTAACAGTGACCTCCACTGTGCCCTGCCCCTTTAACAGTGACCTCCACGGTGTCTGCCTCCTTAACAGTGACCTCCACAGTGCCCGCCTCTTTAACAGTGACCTCCACAGAGCCTGCCCCTTTAACAGTGACCCCCACAGTGCCCAGCCATTTAACAGTGACCTCCACAGCGCCCTTCCCCTTTACCAGTGACCTCCACAGTGCTCGCCTCTTTAACAGGGACCTCCACAGAGCCTGCCCCTTTAACAGTGACCTCCACAGCGCTCACCCCTTTAACAGTGACCTCCACAGTGCCCGCCTCTTTAGCAGTGACCTCCACAGCGCCCGCCCCTTTAACAGTGACCTCCACAGAGCCTGCCCCTTTAACAGTGACCACCACAGCGCTCGCCCCTTTAACAGTGACCTCCACAGTGCCCGCCCCTTTAACAGTCACCTCCACAGCACCCTGTCGTTTTAATGCTAGGGCTACACAACGACATGTGTCGCGCGACATTTTGTCTCAACAATGTTTATAATGATAGTTTATGGTGTTGCACTGCGACATGTGGCATGCTGCAACTGGGACACGACAGCTGCAAAAACTCCATCCAAGATGGATTTTTCTGCGACTGTCGCGTCGCAGTCGCAGCATGTCACATGTCGCAGTGCAACACCATAGACTATCATTATAAAAATTGTTACGCGACACATGTAGCAGTGTAGTTGTGCCCTATGTGTCGTGCGACTTATTGTCATCGGGTAGCTCTAGCCTAAAGCTGACCCACAGCAGTGAAGAAAAATGGCTGGGTTGTTATGGAAACTTGGAGTAAAACTGTGTATATGTGAAGACTAAGGGCCTGTGAGCGTCTATTGGCTGATAAGGGACATGTGACCGTGTGCATGGCAGTTAGGATATGAAGAGAAAGACTTGCAGGCTTGTATTCGCTAATGCAGGTCATTTTTTTTGGAATATCTCAGGAACTAGAGAGTTCTAGAGAGTTGAGACCCCACAAGATTTATTTCCAGGTAGCAAGGTATGTGTATACCAAGTTTCGCTGAAATCGATGGTTTTGAGTGATCGCGGAACATACACACATATATACATCCTTCTTTATATATATAGATTTAAAGACAAAAAATTTCTAAAACTATTCCAAAAAATTAGAAACTCCTTCAAAGTGACTATTTAAAAAAAATGGAAAATGCAAATGTGATCGCACTCTACATCCAGCACTCTGCCCTGCCTCCATGCTGGATGAGACATTGGTGAACATTTTGGCCAAATCGTAATAAGCCACTCACAACGTCAAGGTCGCCTCATTTGAGTGGTCCCTAACACTAGTTCCTACCTGTTTATGGGCCATGACAGCCACACAAAGTCCAGGGAATGCAGGTCAGCATGCAAGCCAAGCACACTCTGCTTTTAACCCCGTCCGGTGCCATTACAGCTTTCATCGGATCCAGGGATGCAAGTACCAACATGCATGCTGAGCCCACCATATACTTCTCCTGGAGCAAAATGGCTACTGGTAGGTTCTATATAAGAAGACTCAGTTTTATACTGACTTTAAAACCAGCCTCCAGGACAGATTGACTGGTCAGGTGTGCATGACTCCAAGGAGAACACCACGCCTCCAATACATACTACAAAGAAAAAATGTGGGGAATTGGGTCAGCACAACCTGTATGTAGGTGCACATCACTATGGCGAAATACATATACAAACGGAAAATGCAAATGTAATCGCACTCTACATCCAGCACTCTGCCCTGCCTCCATGCTGGATGAGACATTGGTGTACATTTTGGCCAAAGCGTAATAAGCCACTCACCACGTCAAGGTCGCCTCATTTGAGTGTTCCCTAACACTAGTTCCTACCTGTTTATTGGCCAAAGCGTAATAAGCCACTCACCACGTCAAGGTCGCCTCATTTGAGTGGTCCCTAACACTAGTTCCTACCTGTTTATGGGCCAAATGCAGAGTGCGATCACATTTGCATTTTCCGTTTGTATATGTATTTCGCCATAGTGATGTGCACCTGCAGCAGGTTGTGCTGACCCAATCCCCCACATTTTTTCTCTGTAGCATATATTGGAGGCGTGGCGATCTCCTTTGAGTCAAGCACACCTGACCAGTCAATCTGTCCTGGAGGCTGGTTTTAAAGTCAGTATAAAACTGAGTCTGCTTATATAGCACCTACCAGTAGCTATTTGGCTCCAGGAGAAGTATATAGTGGGCTCAGCATGCATGTTGGTACTTGCATCCCTGGATCCGATGAAAGCTGTAATGGCACCGGACGGGGTTAAAAGCAGAGTGTGCTTGGCTTGCATGCTGACCTGCATTCCCTGGACTTTGTGTGGCTGTCATGGCCCATAAACAGGTAGGAACTAGTGTTAGGGACCACTCAAATGAGGCGACCTTGACGTGGTGAGTGGCTTATTACGTTTTGGCCAAAATGTACACCAATGTCTCATCCAGAATGGAGGCAGGGCAGAGTGCTGGATGTAGAGTGCGATCACATTTGCATTTTCCGTTTGTATATGTATTTCGCCATAGTGATGTGCATCTACATACAGGTTGTGCTGACCCAATCCCCCATATTTTTAAAAAAATGTTGACCCCCTAAGGAATTCATCTTGGGCAAATGTAGACATTTTAAGTTTTCATACATGAAAAAAATGTGTGCTTTTTTATTTTATGTACAAAAACCTATACTAAATATAGCTAAAATGATACTTATATTTTTTTTATAGAAAAAGGAAAAAATATGTGTATGTATGTAAATCTTACACACACAAAGTCCGCTATACTATTGTTAAAACTAATTAAGATATATATATATATATATATATATATATATATATATATATATTTAATGACAGAAAAAAGGGATACATTGCATGTGCGTATGTAGTCTACTATACTATAGCTAAAACAAAGAACTATAGCTATAACTTTTTTAATTTTTAATTTGACTTTTTATTTTACTTTTGTTTTTACTTTTTATTTTTTATTTGTTTTAAAAAAAAAAGTGAATTAACCCCTTCCTGCCACAGTCAGGGCGGTAAGGGGTTCATTTGCAGACCGCAGGATCACAGCTAACTTTAAAAGCAGCAGGGGTCGCACTCACATCTAGGATCTCAGCTGAGCATGCCCCTGCTGGTTTTTCTTTGCAGTGACAGTCTGTCGCAATGATCAGATGCCCGGACACCACTTTGGCTGGCCTCCAGGATCTTCACAATGACCGCAGCTGTCTTATTACACCACTGTTACAGTGATCTGCAGTGCCCCAGGGCGCTGGTAGATTGTAATGTAACCCCCTCCTGGGTCACAGTTAGCAGTTTACTGCCCTGAAATATAAAATCATGTGGTGGTAAGCAAGTGGTTAAACATGGGAGCCTAAGGGGTTACAGATGCCTATACAGTGGTGGCATCTATCAGAGTTGTGCATCGGAGGTTTCCATGGGGATATCCTTCTGATGGAAACCCCTGACAGACACTGTAAAAGGTGGCCAGGCACATTAGAACTATGTCAGCATAATTTGCAGATTTTGGCAGTACCAGCTGACCATCTAATATGTATTGGGGCTTCCTGACTGTCCCCCAAGATATCGGGGCAGAAAAGAATGTGGCAAGTTGGATTGTAAAAAAAAATGGCTGAAACTTTAGTTCTTGTGGAGATATTCCACCGCAAGAGTTGTCCGGCAGCTACTTTTGTCCCTCTACCATTCACAGTACATGCATGTTTGGCCAAGCTGAGCCTTCATATGCGTGGGAGGACCCCAGGAGATAGCTGTCAGCCAATGGAGTGTTTGGCTGACAGTTATCTGATGTTTATGGCCAGGTTTATAAGGCTACTTTCACACTTGCGTTCGGTGCGGATCCATCTGGTATCTGCACAGACGGATCCGCACCTATAATTCAAACGCTTGCATCCATTTAGAATGGATACGTCTGCATAAACAGCTTTTTCAGATCTGAGTTTTCACATTGTGAAAACTCAGATCCGACAGTAAATTCTAACACAGAGGCGTTCCCATGGTGATGGGGACGCTTCAAGTTAGAATATACTAAGAACTGTGTACATAACGGCCCCCTGCTGCCTGGCAGCACCCGATCTCTTACAGGGGCCTGTGATCCGCACAATTAACCCCTCAGGTGTCGCACCTGAGGGGTTAATTGTGCGTATCATAGCCCCCTGTAAGAGATCAGGTGCTGCCAGGCAGCAGGGGGCCCCCCTCCATCCCCAGTTTTAAATTCATTGGTGGCCAGTGCGCCCCCCCTCCCTCCCCAGTTTTAAATTCATTGGTGGCCAGTGCGGCCCCCCCCTCCCACCCCAGTATTAAATTCATTGGTGGCCAGTGCGGCCCCCCTCCCTCCCCACTATCAAATTCATTGGTGGCCAATGCGGCCCCCCCTCCCTCCCCAGTATTAAATTCATTGGTGGATAGTGCGGCCCCCCTGTCACCGCCAGCTCTCTGAGAAGGTCTGGCAGACGTTCTTCTGTACCTCTTGCATGATGTTCTTTGTTTTGGTTTCACTTTGTCATCTCCTTTCCTTCTCCCAGCTGTCACCTATTCACACTAATTGCCTCCCTTTATATTCCCTCCCATACTGCCTCACTTTGTGGTTTATATTACTTCCTGGATTGAAGTGATCACTGCTGGAGACTTCTGTTACTGCTTGTTCAGATAAGTCCTTTCTTGTATTGTGTTTACTTGCTGGCTTGATTCTAGGTGACCCTGACTCCCTCCATATTAAGTGCAGGGAGCCGGTGGTTGTGTCCCCTCACTATTATAGGGTTTTCAGGTGTCACACAGTCTAGGTACGAGGGCATGCAATCGTCTACCTCTGAGACCTTTGTATGAGCTTAGCAGTCAGGGTGAGCTCTTAGGGTTTTCCAGGGGTCACCTTTATGCTCCTTAGTTTGGGATCAAGCCAGTCAGATGTTTATCCATAACTTCCAGCTATCTGCAATATCATCCGTGACACCCCCTCCCTCCCCAGTATTAAATTTATTGGTGGCCAGTGCGGCCTCCCCTCTCCCCCCCCCCTAATTAAAATCCCCCCCCCCCCATCGTTGGTGGCAGCGGAGAGTGTCGATCGGAGTCCCAGTTTAATCGCTGGGGCTGCGATCGGTTACCATGGCAGCCAAGACGCTACTGCAGTCCTGGCTGCCATGGTTACTTAGCAATTTTAGAAGCATGATACTTACCTGCGCTGTCTGTGGCCGGCCGGGCGCTCCTCCTACTGGTAAGTGAAAGGTCTGTGCTATAAGCAATGCGCCGCACAGACCTTTCACTTACCAGTAGGAGGAGCGCCCCGGCCGGCCACAGACAGCGCAGGTAAGTATAATGCTTCTAAAATTGCTAAGTAACCATGACAGCCAGCTGCAAGCTGCGTTTTGGTGTCCACCTCCAGAGCGGAATGGAGGCGGAACAGAGCCAAACTGATGCATTCTGAACGGATCCTTATCCATTCAGAATGCATTGAGGATGAACGGATCAGTTCGGGGCCGCTTGTGAGAGCCCTCAAACGGATCTCACAAGCGGAACCCCAAACGCAAGTGTGAAAGTAGCCTTAGTCTTCTGTCTGGTCTTGTCAGATATCAGATCTATTTGCAGTTCTTTGGTTGGACCCTCAGCATTTCTGGATTATCAAATTCTTATCAAATTCTGGGATAAAGAATTTTTACCTCCTTTTTTTGGAAGAGATCAAACAAAGCCATTGAGATCCCTTTCAATTCCACAAAAAATAACTGCTCTCCAGTCAACTGATGTATCTGAACATCAAAACTTTTAAGCAAAAACTGTTGCAAAGATGAGCTGCATAATAGGGTTAAGTAGCCCATTTTATGTGTAGAAGCAAACAAAAACAGCACAAATGCAATAAAAAACCCTCTATACAAGAGTGCGCCCAGCCTAATATTATTATTTTTAGTTATTTATTTCATTCCGGCATGTCACTGTAATAAAAGTTGGTTGTGACTCCAGGGAG
Organism: Bufo bufo; assembly: GCF_905171765.1. Taxonomy (NCBI): domain Eukaryota; kingdom Metazoa; phylum Chordata; class Amphibia; order Anura; family Bufonidae; genus Bufo; species Bufo bufo. The sequence continues at coordinate 50,313,905 of NC_053392.1, forward strand.
ATCTCTGTAAAGTACAGTGCCTTGGGCAAGAAGAGATGGAGCCCTCAATAACTGATATGAAAGGTCGTTAATTAAGCACTTAACATTTCAAGGCAGTTATCACGGCTAGCCCACAGACTGAGCTGCCGGTCCGTCATCACCGATAGGCCACCTAGATGACTAACGTGAGCTGAGTTGAGTCTTTTGTACTTCAGGCGAGGAGCCCCGAGGCAGATGCTGATCTGGTGACCCTCCCAGATACATTCTCACAGCCAAAAGGAACTGGATATCGGATGTGACAACACTGCAGACGGGAAAGGTTTTTTAAAAAAAAAATAAATTCAACTCCCCCTAAAGATCAAGCAGTAGGAGCGAGTTCGAACGAGCCTGGCATTTTCTTGGCATAGCAAAAATAAACCCAACGTAGAGGATGAAATCTATGACCAAGCTGAATGTGTACGGGGTTAGACAGGAGTAATATGTAAATAGGGCATCCCCGGGAATAATGAACAATCATTCTTATGTAATCAGCCATTATCTGCTCACAGCGGCTTTAACCCTTTCTTTACCCTGTACAAAGGGATTTAAAGGGACACTTACAACCAACCAAATTGTCTTCATTTCTGGTGGTATTTGGTCTGCTTCTAGAAGTGTTCTTTGAATTTTTGATGGGAATTCCCACAGTGCAACCTTATGCCGGGTGCTGATAACCTCCAGAAAGATTTATACACCAAGTCATTCTGCTTAACAAGCCCTATACTTAAAGGGATAAAACCGTGTTTAAAAATGGTCAGAGCGGTTAAAAAATATAACAAGTGTTACACGCTTCACCGATCCTGCACAGCTGGGGTCCCCACCATTTTCTACTTCCTGGTCCATCTTGAAGGAGGAAATGTAATCAGCCAATCACTGACCGTAGTTGCGACCTGCCTCAACTAATAGTTGGCTGTGTGTGGTCACCTACCGGTGTCAAGAGGGACCAGGGTGATTCAGAAAAATTCTGAATGGTAGAGGCGGAGGATTGGTGACATGAGCAGGACTGTAATATTGATGACCTATTGTTAGGAAAGATAATCAATATTAGATTGGTGGTGGTCTGACTTCTGGCACCTTGACTGGTCAGCTGTTTGAATAGGCTGCTGCACTCTGGAACAGGCATGGAACAGTACGGCTCCATACACTGAGTAGTGGCCAAGAATGGTAATGCATCGCTGCTCCTATTTAAGAGGCAGTACCATACCTCATCTGATATTCATGACCTATCTTAAAGAGGTATTCCCATCTGAGACAATGATGGAACATCACTAGGATATGCCCCCATTGTCTGATAGGTGTGGGTCCCACCTTTTGGACCTGCACCTACACCAAGAACGAAGCGGTAAGGTGGTGGCCGGAGGACCACGGTTTTCCCCGGGTCCGGCCACCACCAAGAGCTGTCCTCATAGTACTGAATGGGCACGCACCGCGTTTGTGCCGCCACTGCTCCCATTGATCTCTATGGGGCTGACGGAAATAGCCGAACCAGTGCTCGGCTATTAGAACTGACCCATAGAACTGAATGGAAAGCGGCTCTGTTCTTGGTGTAGGTGCTGGTCCCAGCGGGCCTATCAGACAATGGGGGCATATCCTAGCGATATGCCCCCATTGTCTGAGAGGGGAAAACCCCTTTAAGGATAGATCATCAGCATTTCTGACCTTTAAAAAAAATATATAACGTTACTTGCCATGGAACAGCAAAAACGCTTCCATCACGATAATACAACCGTCTGCATCTGTTATGAACGGATCCGGTTGTATTATCTTTAACATAGCAATGACGGATCCGTCATGAACACCATTGAAAGTCAATGGGGGACGGATCGGTTTTCTATTGTGTCAGAGAAAACAGATCCATCCCCATTGTGAGTCATGATGGATCCATCTTGCTCTGCACCACATCGCGGACAGAAAAACGCTGCTTGCAGTGTTACTCTGTCCGCGATGGAGACGCAACCAAATGGAACGGAATGCATTCTGGTGCCTTCCTTTTTGTTCAGTTCAGTTTAGTCCCCATTGACAATAAATGGGGACAAGACTGAAGGGTTTTCATCCGCTATTGAGACCCTATGACGGATCTCAATGGCGAAAAGGGAAAGCGCAGATGTGAAAGTAGCCTTAAATTGAAAATCCACAGCAAGCTAATACTGTTTATGAAAAGTTCTGGATTTGAACTGTCTTTTGCGATGCACATGGTTAAATCTGCAGCAACATTTAGATGTAACTCTTATTACCCCTTATCTTCATTAATATCAATGCTCTTCTACGGCTGCTTAACTCTTAGTCTTAACTGCCACTTGTCTGGGGGCACAATATTATAGAACTAGCCGAAAAATGTACATGAATGAACAGCAGGTGGCATGCGTTGTCATATCACACCGCCTACAGGCAGTCTTTTTTCTTAATTTATAGAATAGGTGAGGCTGTATAGAAGGTAAGTTGTAAATTAATATTAAACCTCCCGATTGTCCCAGTAAATTGGAAACACCCTCCCAATGTCATTTTTTTAAATAGTAGATTTTGAATTTATATCCAAAGTAAATATAGTTGGCACCCAACTCAAGGGACACAAGTAGTGTTGAGGGCAAATATTCTAATCGCGGATTTTTATCGTGAATATCGGCACTTCGAGAATTCGCGAAGAAGTGGAATATAGTGCTATATTTTTGTAATCGCGAATATTCTAGATATTTTTTTATCAGTAACCTCCCTTCTTGCTTGTGGGCCAATGAGAAGGCTGCAATATCTTTGTCTGAGCTTAGCAACATCCCTAGCAACCAATAGAAATGTTTCCTACCCCTTACTATATAAGAACCTCCCCAGCAGCCATTTTCTGTAGTTTTATGGAGTTCTGAGACAGAGAGCAGTGTCATTGCTGGGCTCTGTGCTTTCATCTGGATCCTATTCCTTATCCAATTACATTAGTTAGTTAGTTAGTTAGCTTATATATAGTACAGATAGTTAGTGGGAGATAGTCAGTGTAGGTTATATCCTGATATAGTGTAGCTGATAGGTTCCCGTGCAAGGTGTTAGGTAGTGTGATAGGGATTACTGTTTCACTGCTGTCCATACATACATGCTACAGACATAGTGCTGTGATGTCACAATACTTAGTGCACCAATCAGTAATATCTACTCAGACCTGATAAAATGTGAAGTTGTATGTATTGCGAAAAAAATATGCGCATCATTAGTGCAGTTTTGCGCAATCACGAAAATAATGACTGGAGATCACAAATTCTAGATTTCGCTAATTTATTCTGAATATTATGCAAAATATTCGTGAAATATCGCAAAAACGAATATTGCCTATGCCGCTCATCACTAGACACAAGTGCATTTTTAACCCCTTAGTGACATAACCACTGCATTTTTCACCCCATAAGACTCACTTTTTTTCCTCCAAAGTGGGGGGAAAATGTCCCTGCGTCTTATGGGGTGAATATAATGAGCGCTTCCATTATGGAAGCACTCATTAGTACCGGAGGACCAGGAAGCGTTGAAGGCTCTGTACTCAATGTTTCCTGGTCCTCGGCTGTCAGCTGTGCTGTAGGTGCGCACAGCGTGAGGGCGCTCTGTGACCTTACGCTGTGCGCCTCAGTTCACAGCATAGCCGGCGGCAGGAAGAGCAGGAGGAGCGCCAAAGGTGAGGAGGGTGGTGTCCGGAGCAGGAGAGGTAAGTGGATTTTTATTTTATCTGATCTGAGGCTGGGGGCTGCAGACATGGGGCTGGGGGCTGCAGACATGGGGCTGGGGGCTGCAGACATGAGGCTGGGTGCTGCAGACATGAGGCTGGGGGCTGCATATATGAGGCTGGGGGGTTGATCTGAGGCATGGGGGTCTGATCTGAGGTCTGAGGGTCTTATTTACATTGGGGGCCTGATTGGGGCTGTCAGCTGAGGTCTTATTAACATTGAGGGTTTGATTGGTGGTCTGATCTGAGGTCTAATGAAAGTATTTTTTCCCTTTTGTCATCCTCTAAAACCTAGGTGCGTCTTATGGGCCGGTGCATCTTATAGGGCGAAAGATACAGTAATTTTAGCCTTAAGGACCAATAACATTCCCCCCCCCATCTGTGTTCCAGCGGTCAAAACATTTAAATTTTTTGTTCAATTTAGCTATATAAAACATTGATTTTTACAGTATATGTTTTAGTTTTTTAGGAACCATTTTGGGGTACAAATAGTGTTAACTTTTATTATTTTATTTTTAAAGGGAAGGATAAAATCATTAATAATTCCACAAAATTGCATTATTTTGTGGGATTTATTTTTACTGTGTTGTATAAACATGATAACTTTATTTTTAAGCTAATTTCACATTAGCAGTAAGTTCTTCCAGCAGATCCAATCAATTTCCGGCATTTGTATAATTTGTATCGGCATTGTTGCTGCAAACAGCAATTTTTGTCTGGCCGAATCTCTGCACTAATGCCGGAAACAGGCTGGGTCCCCAGCCCCATTGGGCTCCGACAGCGTCACGTAGTATCCGGCATAGCCAGATACAATGTCTTCCGGCAGGCTGTTCCTCCTATGATTATGATGATGCCAAATGTGCATTATTTTAAAATCTTTTCCTTTTCTCCTGCAGGCTGTCAGCTCCCCACTGTCCCCTTCTGCTTCTCCAGGCTGGCTGAAATCACAGCTTACTTAAATGGCCTTGGATGCTTTAACTCTTCATATCTCAGGCTAGGTAGCAGCTACAGCTACTCGGGCTGTACATCTGAAGATATAGCTGTTAGAAATTGGGTTGAGAGTGAAAGCAGCTGAAACCTGCTTTTCAGTTTCAGCTGGTATTTCTTGTTTTAAAGTTTAGACTGTCAGCTTTAAACAAGACCAGGCCCATATCTCTAGCTTCTACCTAGCCTGAGATAGGAGAATCCCAGAGCAAAGGGCGCTAATATCATTCCTTGACAGGTATTGACAGCAATTTTAAAGGCTATGAGGCCTAGAAGTATGTGACTAATGTTGCCCATTCTATAGGAGATATTTCCCATCAGGGGACTGGTGGCTCTAGATCTTCCCGACCATTAGGGGCTAGGTAGACTGCTTAAGATGGTCCTTGCCTGTTTATAGAAATAATTGTGCATTTTAGGGCTCATGTACAGAAACATATTTTTTTTCCATTTCCATTCAGTTTTTTTACATGCCCATATGAGAAACCATTCACTTCAATGGGGCTCGGAAAAAACGGAAATGACTCTGTGTGCAGTTCGTGTCCATTTGTCTGCGTGTCCTATTCTTGTTCGTATTGTGGACAATGACATGCATTGGATGTCATCCGTTTTTTTTCTTGCGAATGCATGTTTTGAAGACAGCAAAATACATACAGTCATGTGCATGAGCCCTTAATATACAAGCATATAGTCTGCCTTGATCTCTATGATCAGTATAGAGCAGGGAGAGAAATCTACAGGACTACCAGTAAAGTGTGATCAAGAGGGCAATCATTTTGGGACACAACACCTGTCTGGTTGTGTAGCCTGGAGCGCTCCTAAAGCAGAAGTCTGAATGTGTAGTCAGGAGGGCCCCCGATAACAGTAGTCTGCTTATATAGTCTGGAGCACCCTCTATAACAACAGTCTGGTTGTATAGTCTGGAGAGCTCCCCTATAACAGCAGTCTGGTTGTGTAGTCTGGAACGCCCCCTATAACAGAAGTCTGGTTGTATAGTCCGGAGCTCCCCTATAACAGTCTGATTGTGTAGTCTGAAGCTCTCCCTATAACAGCAGCCTTGTTGTATAGTCTGGAGCGCCCCCTATAACAGCAGTCTGGATGTGTAGTCTGGAGCGCCCCCTATAACAGCAGTCTGGATGTGTAGTCACTGGAGCTCCCCCTATAACAGCAGTCTGGATGTGTAGTCTGGAGCACCCCCTATAACAGCAGTCTGGATGTGTAGTCTGGAGCGCCCCCTATAACGGCAGTCTGGATGTGTAGTCTGGAGCGCCCCCTATAACAGCAGTCTGGATGTGTAATCTGGAGCTCCCCCCATAACAGCAGTCTGGATGTGTAGTCTGGAGCTCCCCCTATAACAGCAGTCTGGATGTATAGTATGGAGCGCCCCCTATAACGGCAGTCTGGATGTGTAGTCTGGAGCGCCCCCTATAACAGCAGTCTGGATGTGTAGTCTGGAGCTCCCCCCATAACAGCAGTCTGGATGTGTAGTCTGGAGCGCCCCCTATAACAGCAGTCTGGATGTGTAGTCTGGAGCGCCCCCTATAACAGCAGTCTGGATGTGTAGTCTGGAGCACCCCCTATAACAGCAGTCTGGATATGTAGTCTGGAGCGCTCCCTATAAGAGCAGTCTGGTTATATAGTCTGGGGTGCCCTGTATAACAGCAAGCTGGTTGTATAGGGTGTATCACCCCCTATAACCACAGTCTGGTTGTGTAGTCTGGAGCTCCCCCTATAACAGCAGTCTGGATGTGTAGTCTGGAGCTCCCGCTATAACAGCAGTCTGGATGTGTAGTCTCTGGGACATTGAATATATCGCTATAGAAGCTTTCATTCATCACTATCATCACTTTGAGATTACATCCCTGGCCTTTTTTCCTTGTCTCTGACAGGGTTACCTAGGGTTATTTGTTTAGGGTCGGGTTCCGGACGGGGCCACCCCTTGCCGGGATAGGACCCCGTGTTAGGTTCACTTCAGGGCGTTACAGGCCAAGTAGGGCAAAAACAGGGATAGATTTCCTCCCTGCGGCCCTCCATCACAGAAGTGACCATCTACCGGAGGATTCTTCCAAGTGTAAGAAACACCTCTGTTTGCGCACCGCGAGTGAGGGTCCAGATCGTCCTCTACCGGTAAGACCGACCCTTTTCTTTGCCTATTGGCATGTCTATAGACTTTCAGGCACACCGCCGTGGTCTTATTTTTAGTTACATTTAATTGGTCTACCAGTCCCACTTCCACTCCATCCAGGGGTGGCACTGCGGTTTTGACCAAAGGTGACCTGGCACTCCAGGTTCCCCGTTGTTGTCTATATTGTATGTTTGTAAGGGGTTCATTTTCCCGTTATAGGGTTCTTATTGCCACTATTAAAAGTTAGGTTTTAACACGTTGCTGCCCCCTTTATTTCACATAGTCTCTGGAGCTCCCCCTATAACAGCAGTCTGGATGTGTAGTCTGGAGCGCCCCCTATAACAGCAGTCTAGATGTGTAGTCTGGAGCTCCCCTATAACAGCAGTCTAGATGTGTAGTCTGGAGCTCCCCTATAACAGCAGTCTAGATGTGTAGTCTGGAGCTCCCCTATAACAGCAGTCTAGATGTGTAGTCTGGAGCTCCCCTATAACAGCAGTCTAGATGTGTAGTCTGGAGCTCCCCTATAACAGCAGTCTGAATGTGTAGTCTGGAGCGCCCCCTATAACAGCAGTCTAGATGTGTAGTCTGGAGCTCCCCTATAACAGCAGTCTAGATGTGTAGTCTGGAGCGCCCCCTATAACAGCAGTCTGGATGTGTAGTCTGGAGCTCCCCCTATAACAGCAGTCTGGATGTGTAGTCTGGAGCGCTCCCTATAAGAGCAGTCTGGTTATATAGTCTGGGGTGCCCTGTATAACAGCAAGCTGGTTGTATAGGGTGTATCACCCCCTATAACCACAGTCTGGTTGTGCAGTCTGGAGCTCCCCCTATAACCACAGTCTGGATGTGTTTTGGAGCTCCCCCTATAACAGCAGTCTGGATGTGTAGTCTGGATCTCCCCCTATAACAGCAGTCTGGATGTGTAGTCTGGAGCGCCCCCTATAACGGCAGTCTGGATGTGTAGTCTGGAGCTCCCCCTATAACAGCAGTCTGGATGTGTAGTTTGGAGCGTCCCCTATAACAGCAGTCTGGATGTGTAGTCTGGAGCGCCCCCTATAACAGCAGTCTGAATGTGTAGTCTGGAGCGCCCCCTATAACAGCAGTCTGGATGTGTAGTCTGGAGCTCCCCCTATAACAACAGTCTGGATGTGTAGTCTGGAGCGCTCCTATAACAGCAGTCTGAATGTGTAGTCTGGAGCGCCCCCTATAACAGCAGTCTGGATATGTAGTCTGGAGCGCCCCTATAACAGCAGTCTGGATATGTAGTCTGGAGTGCCCCCTATAGCAGCAATCTGGATATGTAGTCTGGAGCGCTCCCTATAAGAGCAGTCTGGTTATATAGTCTGGGGTGCCCTGTATAACAGCAAGCTGGTTGTATAGGGTGTATCACCCCCTATAACTACAGTCTGGTTGTGCAGTCTGGAGCTCCCCCTATAACCACAGTCTGGATGTGTTTTGGAGATCACCATATAACAGCAGTCTGGATGTGTAGTCTGGAGCTCCCGCTATAACAGCAGTCTGGATGTGTAGTCTGGAGCTCCCGCTATAACAGCAGTCTGGATGTGTAGTCTCTGGGACATTGAATATATCGCTATAGAAGCTTTCATTCATCACTATAATCACTTTGAGATTACATCCCTGGCCTTTTTTCCTTGTCTCTGACAGGGTTACCTAGGGTTATTTGTTTAGGGTCGGATTCCGGACGGGGCCACCCCTTGCCGGGATAGGACCCCGCGTTAGGTTCACTTCAGGGCGTTACAGGCCAAGTAGGGCAAAAACAGGGATAGATTTCCTCCCTGCGGCCCTCCATCACAGAAGTGACCATCTACCGGAGGATTCTTCCAAGTGTAAGAAACACCTCTGTTTGCGCACCGCGAGTGAGGGTCCAGATCGTCCTCTACCGGTAAGACCGACCCTTTTCTTTGCCTATTGGCATGTCTATAGACTTTCAGGCACACCGCCGTGGTCTTATTTTTAGTTACACTTAATTGGTCTACCAGTCCCACTTCCACTCCATCCAGGGGTGCCACTGCGGTTTTGACCAAAGGTGACCTGGCACTCCAGGTTCCCCGTTGTTGTCTATATTGTATGTTTGTAAGGGGTTCATTTTCCCGTTATAGGGTTCTTATTGCGACTATTAAAAGTTAGGCTTTAACACGTTGCTGCCCCCTTTATTTCACATAGTCTCTGGAGCTCCCCCTATAACAGCAGTCTGGATGTGTAGTCTGGAGCGCCCCCTATAACGGCGGTCTGGATGTGTAGTCTGGAGCTCCCCCTATAACAGCAGTCTGGATGTGTAGTCTGGAGCGCCCCCTATAACAGCAGTCTGGATGTGTAGTCTGGAGCTCCCCCTATAACAGCAGTCTGGATGTGTAGTCTGGAGCGCCCCCTATAACAGCAGTCTGGATGTGTAGTCTGGAGCGCCCCCTATAACAGCAGTCTGGATGTGTAGTCTGGATCTTCCCCTATAACAGCAGTCTGGCTTTGTAGTCTGGAGCGCCCCCTATAACGGCGGTCTGGATGTGTAGTCTGGAGCTCCCCCTATAACAGCAGTCTGGATGTGTAGTCTGGAGCGCCCCCTATAACAGCAGTCTGGATGTGTAGTCTGGAGCGCCCCCTATAACAGCAGTCTGGATGTGTAGTCTGGAGCGCCCCCTATAACTGCAATCTGAATGTGTAGTCTGGAGCGCCCCCTATTAGAGCAGTCTGTTTGTTTAGTCTGGACCCAACTCTTTAACAGCAGTCTGGATGTATAGTCTGGAGCGCCCCCTATAACAAAAGTCTGGTTGTGTAATCTAGAGTGCCCCCTATAACAGCAGTCTGGATGTGTAGTCTGGAGCGTCCCCTATAACAGCAGTCTGGATGTGTAGTCTGGATCTCCCCCTATAACAGCAGTCTGGCTTTGTAGTCTGGAGTGCCCCCTATAACGGCGGTCTGGATGTGTAGTCTGGAGCTCCCCCTATAACAGCAGTCTGAATGTGTAGTCTGGAGCGTCCCCTATAACAGCAGTCTGGATGTGTAGTCTGGAGCGCCCCCTATAACAGCAGTCTGAATGTGTAGTCTGGAGCGCCCCCTATAACAGCAGTCTGGATGTGTAGTCTGGAGCGCCCCCTATAACTGCAGTCTGAATGTGTAGTCTGGAGCGCCCCCTATTAAAGCAGTCTGGTTGTTTAGTCTGGACCCAACTCTTTAACAGCAGTCTGGATGTATAGTCTGGAGCGCCCCCTATAACAAAAGTCTGGTTGTGTAATCTAGAGTGCCCCCTATAACAGCAAGCTGGTTGTCTAATGTCGACTCCCTAGAGAGGCAGAATATTTATTTTTGCTATTTTACCACCTTATCAGATTATTTATTGCATTTATTGGCTTTTTATTCATTGTCCTTTGGAAAGTTAACCTCAAGAAGAAAACTCTAAGAGAAACTGCCTATTATTCCTGAGACAACAAATATCAATGTCTGCCTTGGGTATCGTTTCCTTCAGTGTCTCTGACTGCCGTGAGTTGAAGGAGTTAAAAGAATGAACCACCCAGACTAAATTGTATAGCAATCAAAGAAAACCAAAGTGTTTATAGCAGAGAACCATCTTCTGGTATTTGGGTCTGTGTCAAGCCACGGAAGTGGAAAATTAGAGCCATATTGAAGAAAGAAATGAACCATATCTAATATATCCCCGGCAATAAAATGGTTTCACTAGGACTGTAAAGCTTAGGCTTATATTAGAAGAAAGAAAATCAGCCTATATGTCAATTCCACATCATAGGACATGAAGTGTCCGCAAAAATTTATATTACTATTTAAAAGTGTTTCATTCTCCTGTTTTATTGTGATTGGATGTGCCCTTTTCTGTAGCTTTTGACTGGTATGAAAATGATTTGAACTTGTTTTTTTAGCATTTATTTTACATCTATTACCTGTTCTATTACTTTTTATTATTTTATTGTGCTTGTGTAGAGGATTTTTGCACAGTTTTCATTATAATGTTACATTAAGCCAATTTATTTGTGTATTATAGCCTGCATAATTGCACCTTTCCCCGGAACAATTTACTTTTCATTATCTAACAAATCAACAGCACTATATCCCGCAAAAAATAAAAATAAAAAAATGTGTAAAATGTTGGTAAATGAGAAAGCATGTGGAAAGTTCTCCGGATCAAGGTCGTCTGCTAATTAATTTAGTCTTAAGATGGTTTGCATGGTAAGGTTGTGTTTTGGATTATCTGGTTAGTCCTTGTTAAGGGGTTGTTTCATGACAGACACTGACGGCAAATCTCTAGGATATTCCATGTCCAATTAGTGGGAGTCTGATAGCTATGATTCCCGCCCGTTGCGAGAGGCAGCATGCCATTTAGTCTCTAGTAGGCTCTGCTTAGGTTTCTCCAGGAACATTTGGAAAAGGTGTGGCGGGGATTGGAAAGGTGAGTATTAGTTATTTTTTTAAATCATACTGAATAATAATAAAAAAATATATATATTTATTGGCCCTTTTATGAAAAGAAGCTACTGTAGCTGAAATGTACAACTACCGCCAGCTTCCCTGGGAGTAAATTCATAAACAGGTTGTCTTGATGAGATTGCCACCTAATTGGAATGATCTGGTGGCTAAGAGATGACATTGTGACAATAACTTTTTTAGGACATTTCTATTTTTAAAAGGGGTTTTCTTGAACTTAAGTTGATTTTAAAAATGATTTTTTGGAAATTTGGTTCGGTTCCGATTCTATCAGTTTGGAGTCAGATTTGATTGGGTCTGAATTAATTTGAGACAAATCGAAAGTGCCCCATTCTCCTGAAAAGTTGTGTATGACACTCTGAAGTCTCCTGTGTATCTAACCCCTTTCAAGCTTTTTCATGTCAAGACAGCATTAGTCATGTCAAATGGACAGTGATGTACAGTCAGGTCCATAAATATTGGGACATCGACACAATTCTAACATTTTTGGCTCTATACACCACCAAAATGGATTTGAAATGAAACAAACAAGATGCTCTTTAACTGCAGATTGTCAGCTTTAATTTGAGGGTATTTACATCCAAATCAGGTGAACGGTGCAGGAATTACAACAGTTTGCATATGTGCCTCCCACTTGTTAAGTAACCAAAAGTAATGGGACAGAATAATAATCATAAATCAAACTTTCACTTTTTAATACTTGGTTGACAATCCTTTGCAGTCAATTACAGCCTGAAGTCTGGAACGCATAGACATCACCAGACGCTGGGTTTCATCCCTGGTGATGCTTTGCCAGACCTCTACTGCAACTGTCTTCAGTTCCTGCTTGTTCTTGGGGCATTTTCCCTTCAGTTTTGTCTTCAGCAAGTGAAATGCATGCTCAATCGGATTCAGGTAAGGTGATTGACTTGGCCATTGCATAACATTGCACTTCTTTCCCTAAAAAAACTCTTTGGTTGCTTTTGCAGTATGCTTTGGGTCATTGTCCATCTGCACTGTGAAGCGCCGTCCAAGTTCTGAAGCATTTGGCTGAATATGAGCAGATAATATTGCCCGAAACACTTCAGTATTCATCCTGCTGCTTTTTTCAGCAGTCACATCATCAATAAATACAAGAGAACCAGTTCCATTGGAAGCCATACATGCCCACGTCATGACACTACCATCACTATGCTTCACTGATGAGGTGGTATGCTTAGGATCATGAGCAGTTTCTTTCCTTCTCCATACTATTCTCTTCCCATCATTCTGGTACAAGTTGATCTTGGTCTCATTTGTCCATAGGATGTTGTTCCAGAACTGTGAAGGCTTTTTTAGATGTCGTTTGGCAAACTCTAATCTGGCCTTCTTGTTTTTGAGGCTCATCAATGGTTTACATCTTGTGGTGGACCCTCTGTATTCACTCTGGTGAAGTCTTCTCTTGATTGTTGACTTTGACACACATACACCTACCTCGTGGAGAGTGTTCTTGATCTGGCCAACTGTTGTGAAGGGTGTTTTCTTCACTAGCGAAATAATTATTCGGTCATCCACCACAGTTGTTTTTCGTGGTCTTCCGGGTCTTTTGGTGTTGCTGAGCTCACCTGCATTCCTTCTAATGTTTTTGCTATCTCTCTGATGGGTTTGTTGTGTTTTTTTCAGCCTAATGATGGCTTTCTTCACTGATAGTGACAGCTCTTTGGATCTCATCTTGAGAGTTGACAGCAACAGATTCCAAATAGAAATAGCAGACTGGAAATGGACTCTGGACCTTTTATCTGCTCATTGTAATTGGGATAATGAGGGAATAACACACACCTGGCCATGGAACAGCTGAGAAGCCAACTGTCCCATTACTTTTGGTTCCTTAACAAGTGGGAGGCACATATGCAAACTGTTGTAATTCCTACACTGTTCACCTGATTTGGATGTAAATACCATCAAATTAAAGCTGACAGTTAAAGCACATCTTGTTTGTTTAATTTCAAATCCATTTTGGTGGTGTATAGAGCCAAAAATGTTAGAATTGTGTTGATGTCCCAATATTTATGGAACTGACTGTATATGGCTAAATGTCAATGGATAGTAACAAACAGCCTGTTTAATTACACACTGCTCTTTTGGATTTGCTATGCTTTATAAAATAAAAAAAATGGTCCAAATATACATTTTTGGGGATAAGCAACAGGTTTGGTGTTATTTTAAAGGAAATATATACCATCCTGGAAAGTGAAGAAACAATATTTTTTTTTAAAAGCTGTAAAATATCCCTTTTTTCGAGCAGGTACAGGTTTATTATACTGTGCAGGGTAGGGTTCATAATGGACAAGGCAGGAGATGTGCGGCTATGTAGGGGTAGTAGTAGCAGCAATGTCAACATAGTATGGTACTTGATGGACAAGGCAGGAGATGTGCCACTGTGTAGGGCTAGTGGTAGCAGTAGTGCAGTATGGAACATGATGGACAAGACAGAAGATGTTGCGGCTGTGTAGGGGTAGTCTTAGTGGCAGAACTACAGTGTGGAACATTATAGACAAGGTAGGAAATGTACGGATGTGTATGGGTAGTAGAGACTGCAGCTGCAGAGTATAGAACATGATGGACAAGGCAAACAATATGATGCTTTGTATAGGTAGCAGTAGCGGCTGCAGGGGTAATAGTATAATTAGTTGTGGCAGCAACAGTAGCAGCAGTCAAGTATGGGGCATAATAGACAGGCAGACAGGGCAATGTCATCATTGCGCCAGTGTGCCTGAGGCAGCCTAAATTAGGCTACTTTCACATCAGCGTTGGCTTATATTGGCCCCATTGACTTACATTGATTTTCATTCCGGATCCGATTTGTTCAGTTTCGCAGACTGGACACAAAACCGCAGCTTGCAGCCGTTTTGTATCCGGTCAAAAAAACTGAACCAACCAGAACGGAATGCATCCTGATGCCTCCTAATCTGGTTTGTTCTGTTTTGTCCCCATTGGCAATGAATGGAGACAAAACTGAAGCTTTTCCCCCCGGCTTTTAGATCCTTTGCCGGATCTGAAAATCGGAATGCAAAAAACATATGTGAAAGTAGCCTTACACAATGATACAGTGACACCTGTCCTGTCTCTAAAACCTGAATTATTTATAAAATCTAACCAGCTATTGTGTTCTCTTCGCTGTGAAATAATGTATATGACCCTAAACTAGCTGTGTTCTGTGTTTTAAGATATTTTCCACTAGTATCTACCAGACATTCTATCCCTCCAATGTACAACCCCAGAAAAACATGGCAGATATTAGTTGGGATCTTACATAGTGCTTATAATGCCTTGACTGAAGTTCACTTTCGCGTTCACAGCTACAGTGCCTTGAAAAAGTATTCATACCCCTTGAACTTTTCCACATTTTTCACATTACACTCACAAACTTAAATATATTTTATTAGGATTTTATGTGATAGATAAACACAAAGTAGCAAGTATGTGTGAAGTGAAAAGAAAATTATACATGGTTTTCAAAATTTTTAATAAATAAAAATCTGGAAAATGTGACGTGCATTTGTATTCAGCCCCCCAGAGTCAATACTTTGTAGGACCACCTTTCACTGCAATTACTGCTGCAAATCTTTTGGGGTATGACTCTACCAGCTTTGCACATCTAGAGGTTGAAATAGTTCAAGTGCAGTCAGATGATGGAGAGCGTCTGAACAGCAATTTTTAAGTCTTGCCATCCTTGACCTGTCTAGTGTGTTCCTTGGTTTTCATGATGCTGTTGATAATGCTCTGAGGCCTTCACAGAACAGCTGTTGTTATACTGAAAATAAATTACACCCAGGTGGACTCTACTAATTAGGGGACCTCTGAAGGCAATTGGTCACAATTGTTTTTTATTTAGGGCAGTGGCGTCACCAGGGGGGGGGGGCAGAGAGGGCCAAGGACCCCCCTACATCACGCTGTGCCCCCCCCCATGTGCCCCCCCAACTAAAATGCCCCCCCCAACTGAGCGGCTGCAGCCGGGCACAAAAGGGAGATGAGCGCTTCCATTGCACTCATCTCCATAGTCATCTGCCTGTGCTGCGGCAGGGGAGGGAGAGACGTGTCCCTTTCCCTTCCCCTGATAGGCTGCAGGCACTAGGCCGGCGCAGGCGGCGCGATGACGTTATCGCGCCGCCTGAGCCATACAGCGTGGGACACAGCCCGGATGAGGCCTGCATCGCATCACTGACATGGAGGTAAGTATAAGTTGGTTTTTTTTGTTTGTTTTTTTACAATAGTTTTACAGGTCATCTCCATAGTCATCTGCCTGTGCTGCGGCAGGGGAGGGAGAGACGTGTCCCTTTCCCTTCCCCTGATAGGCTGCAGGCACTAGGCCGGCGCAGGCGGCGCGATGACGTTATCGCGCCGCCTGAGCCATACAGCGTGGGACACAGCCCGGATGAGGCCTGCATCGCATCACTGACATGGAGGTAAATATAAGTTGTTTTTTTTTGTTTGTTTTTTTACAATAGTTTTACAGGCACATTAGGGGGGCTCTTGTTACTGGCACATTGGGGGGGCTTATTATTGGCACATGATGGCGGGGCTTATTACTGCACATGATGGGGGGCTTATTACTGGCACATGATGGGGGGCTCTTGTTACTGGCACATGATGGGGGCTCTTGTTACTGGCACATGATGGGGGGCTCTTGTTACTGGAATATTGGGGGGGGCTCTTGTTACTGGAACGTGATGGGGTGCTGGGCTCTTATTGGGGGCACTTATTACTGGCAAGTTATTGGGGGCACTTATTACTGGCACGTTTTTTGGGGGCACTTATTACTGGCACGTTATTTGGGGCACTTATTACTGGCACATTATTGGTGGGCACTATAGGGGCATCTATGGAGGCCACAAGGAAGGGGTATTTTATATGGGGGGCTCTGTACAGTAGCATTTTATACTGGGACACATTATGGTGGGTACTATGGGGAAGGGGGGAGAGGAGTACTATGGAGTCATATACGGGGGGCACTAAGTGGGGGAATTTTATACTTGCAAATTATGGGGGACACTGAGGGACATTAGCTCAACTGGGGGCATTACAAGGGGGTATTTTTTGCATTGTCACATTATAAGGAGAATTATTTCTACTGGGGGGGGCATTATGGTGGACTTTATTATTCCCCCATGGTATGACCCCCTAGTAGCAGCACCAGCCTCTCCCTGCTCTGCTATCCCTCTGCCCCTTCTCCAAATACTTATTATGAAATCTTTCTCATTAGGATAAACACAACATCAGCTGTGCCGAGCCCCCGGCCAAGTGTTGAAGTGGTGTCCGAGATCCCCAAGGGTCAAGCCAAGTAATTGTAAGTTTTCATGTGAAATATGCTTGTTATACACATATAGCATACACACAATATACAGTATACGCTACACTGTGCCCCACAATATACAGTATACCTCTACACTGTGCCACACAATATTCTCTGTGCAGCAATCGGGGATGCCAGTCATTTTTTCTAATAGGCTGTGTCTTTCTGATGAGACCCAGCGTATTAGAGATGCAGTGGGCACTTTAAATATACCACAAAATTGGAGTAACATGTCTTTTATGTGGTTGATGGGAGACATCGCTTTTGATTACATTGATGCAACTTGCATACTGCAAACACAGAAATGTCCCTATCCTTCTGAAGCAAAGAAACTGTTATTGAGGAATCTTCAATTGGCTTCCGATATCGTTCCTAACCAGATGATCTCTGATATTTTTAGGCCTTTTAAGGCACATGTGGGCAGGTTTGTTGAATTCCTCAATATCGGGGTAAGCTCTTTGTAAGAGAAGCCAGTGTTTCAGGATTTATTGTTGCAGTTTAGGTACTATAGGATGATAAGTGTGTACAAAGGCAATACGGTTGAGATTCTTGGGTTTAACAGTAGAAGTATGGTCTGTGAAACATCTTGCCAGTTATTTTGAAAGAGTGGATGTCCACTGTATAGTTACTGGTGTCTGCAACTTGAATAGGAACTGAGCTATGGTACATTGGCATGGCTACTACACAGCGGAACGAAGCTTGTGCTTCCAGTTCAGTCCACTGTATTGTTTCGAGCACTGGCAGCTGCCCAAGATAATGGATAAATGAAATTGCTGCATGTTGGACCCCCCACCAATCTGATATTGATGACCTATCCTGAAGACAGACCATCAATATCTAAGTCCCAGAAAACAAATATTCTACATTCTTCAAACCAGCACCTGGATCTGCATACTTTTGTAATTGTATATAATTATAAATATAGTATAGCTACTGAGTTATTCACTACCTGTATAGCGCCACCTGCTGTTTGCTCTCTTTCTAATTTCTCTGTCCTGCTCACTGAGATGGAAGCATTGCTCAGTTCCATTATTTAACTGCCACCAGCTGCAGTAGAAAGGACACTCCCCCTGAGAAAGGGCCCATCCCTAGTGCTGAGCAAACCCGAACTGTAAAGTTCGGGTCCGTACCGAACTTTACGATTTTGGGTACCTGGACCCGAACCCAAACTTTGCTGGAAAAGTTCGGGTTCGAGTTCGGTGTTCGGGCATTTAATAAAGCTTGTTGAAAGGCTGCAGAGCAGCCAATCAACAAGCTTTTAAACTGTGGGCACTTAGAAGCCATCAAAGCCATGCCTAGTAATGGCATGGCTGTGATTGGCCAGTGCATCTTGTGACCCAGCCTTTATAAAAGCTGGATCACCTGTAGCACCGCCCATCACCCCCTTGAAAATCAGCCAAGCAGTCTGAGGCCCAAGTCATGCAGCAGTCTCTTATGCTTTTTGATGACTCTGCTGGCAGGGTTTCCGTGGGCCGTCCACATAGCCCTGCCCCAGAAGTGAAAGAGATTGTGTGCAGCACGTCTCTGATGATGATGACGAAACACAGGTGCCAACTGCTGTGGCTTTCTGCAGTGTGAAGACTGACAAGGAGGGCAGAGGTAAAGAGTGGGTGGAAGATGAGGTGGAGGCTGATGAGGTCCTAGACCCCACATGGAATCAAGGTCATGTGAGTGACGTGTGCAGTTTGGAGGAAGAGGTGGTGGTCACATAGCGCTAGCCGCACAGCAGAGTGGCCGTCCCCTAGCCAGTACGCCTGCTACTGCTGCCAGGGACTGAGCACACCAAAGCCAGCTCCAAGGAGTTCCCTGGCATGGCAGTTCTTCAGACAATGTGCTGACTACAAGATGCGAGTGGTTTGCATGCTGTGCAATTAGAGCCTGAAGCGAGGCATAAATGTTCTAAACCTGAGCACCACCTGCATGATCAGGCATCTAAATGCAAAGCACGAGCTGCAGTGGAATAAACACCTCAAAAACCACAAAAGATGTCAGGGTCCTCCTGCTCCCTCTTCTGCTGCAGTCTCGGCCTCTTCCTCCCCCTCTGCAGTGACAGTAGCACCTGCCCCCCGCAAACAGAGGATGTGGCAGCAACACCACCACCTCCATCACCAAGCATCTCCACACTGTCCCATGGAAGAGTTCAGCTGTCCATCTCCCAAACACTGGAGAGAAAGAGGAAGTACCCCCCTACCCACCCGCGATCCCTGGCCCTGAATGCCAGCATTTCAAAATTCCTGGCCTTTGAAATGCTGTCATTCTGTCTGGTTGTTATGCAAGCGGGTGTGGACCCACTGCGCCACTGACTGGGTATACTCTGGAGGGGCGTAACTAAGCCACTACCTGGTCGAAAACTAGAGCCTCTGATGGTGAGGATAGGCTGGAACCGTTAAGGTAGTTGCCAGGGGCTACCTCAGAGTGGTCCCCGAGTCAGTGGCAGCTGACCAGGGGGTCAGAGTACTCGGTGAAAGCACTGAGGGGACTTGCGTGGCCAGGAGGTTCCAGGTCTGGACAGGCGGCAATCAAGCACAGTCAGTAAGTGAAGTTTGAGGTCAGAAGCAGGCGGTAAACAAACAAAGTCCATAAACGAGATCCGAGGTCAGAGGCAGGCGGCAAACAGGCAAAGTCCAGGAGTTCAATAAGCAAGGTCTGGTACACAGCGAAACAGACAAGAGAGACACCTTAGCACTTGGAGATAGACAAGCTAAAACCATGAGGTTGCTCAGACATCTTCCTGTAGTAGGAAGCACCTTTAAATACCTGATGCAATCCAGCCATAGGCTGGTTAGACAGAGGGCATGTATGTGTTGCCTCATAGGTGAAGAGAGACACACCCACGCAAGCTCAACACCAGTGCAAGTCTCCAGCGGGAAGAAAACTCTGGCATGGAACACAGATAGCATAGTTAAGCTACCTGCTGCCCGCGTTTGTCAGCACGGCGCGCAGGAGGGAAGGAGGGAGCATGGCGCTCCTGCCCGCGGTTAGGGGCAGCAGAACCGGCACGGACCACTGGGCTAACACTGGTAAAAACCTTATGGCGGTGGCTATCCCGCTAAACATGGTTCCCAGCCGCCACTACTTTTCCAGGCGAGCCATCCCTACCCTGCACAACTAAGTGGCGGACAAAATTAGCTGTGCACTGCTCAACACCATCTGTGGCAAGATCCACATAACCACCGATACGTGGACCAGTAAGCATGGGCAGGGACATTATATCTCCCTAACTGCACACTGGGTAAATGTAGTGGCGGCTGGGCCTGAGTTGGATAGCAGTTTGGCGCATGTCCTTCCGCCACCGAGGATTGCAGGACATTTCTTTGCCTCCTGCTGCCTCCTCCTCCTACTCCGCTTCCTCCTCTACCACCTTCTCATCCGGTCAGCGTAACACCTTCACTACCAACTTCAGCACAGCCAGGGAGAAACAACAGCAGGCTGTTTTAAAACTCATCTGTTTGGGGGAAAAACCAGACACCGCGCAGGAGCTGTGGACGGGCATGGAACAACAGACCGATGAGTGGTTGGTGCCACTGAGCTTGAAGCCCGGTCTGGTGGTGTGCGATAATGGCCGAAATCTCATAACAGCTCTGGGCCTAGCCGGTTTGACGCACATCCCTTGCCTGGCGCATGTTCTGAATTTAGTAGTGCAGAGGTTCCTGAAAATTTACCCCGATATGTCAGAGCTGCTGCAGAAAATGCGGGCCGTCTGTGCGTGCTTTCGGCATTCTCGCCCTGCCACTGCTCGCCTGTCTACTCTGCAGCGTAACTTCGTCCTCTCTGCTCACCGCCTCATATGCGCGTACCCACAAGGTGGAACTCCACCTTGAACATGCTGGAGAAACTGTGTGAGCAGCAGCAGCAGGCAATAGTGGAGTTTCAGCTGCAGCACGCATGGGTGAGTCGCTCTGCGGAACAACATCACTTCGCCACCAACGAGTGGGCCTCCATGCGGGTGTGTTCCATGTTGCGCTGTTTCGAGTACTCCACCAACATGGCCAGTGCCAATGATGCCGTCCTCAGCGTTACTATCCCGCTTCTATGTCTCCTTGAAAAAACACTTTGGGCGATAATGGAAGAGGATGTGGCACAATTGGAAGAGGAGGAGGAGGAAGAGGGATCATTTCCACGGTTATCAGGCCAGTCATTCACAACTGGCTCGGAGGGTGGGTTCCTGCACCAACAGAGGCCAGGTAAACAACTGTCCAGCAAGGGCACAGTTCTGGAGGATGATGATGAGGAGGAAACATGTTCACAGCAGGGTGGCAGCCAAAGCAGCTCATGGGCATCACTGGAGCATGGCTGGGGGGATACAGAGGACACAGATGATACACCTTCCACAGAGGACAGCTTGTCATTGCCTCTGGGCAGCCTGGCACACATGAGCGACTACATGCTGCAGTGCCTGTGCAACGACCGCCGAGTTGCCCACATTCTAACCAGTGCTGATTACTGGGTGGCCACCCAGCTGGATACCCACTACAAGGACAACGTGCCATCCTTAATTCCGTCACTGGAGCATGATCGTAAGATGCGCGAGTACAAGCGCACACTGGTAGACGCGCTGCTGATGGCATTCCCATCTGACAGCGGGGCGGTCAGTGGAAGCAAAAGGCGAAGGCAGAGGATGAGGAAGAGGTCGCCAACGCAGCTGGGGCACCGCCAGAACCTCAGAAGCGAGGGTTAGCATGGCCGAAATGTGGAAAAGCTTTGTCAGCACGCCACAACAACCAGCACCACCAGCTGTTACGGAACGTCTTAGCAGGAGGCAGCATTTCAGCAACATGGTGGAGCAGTACGTGTGCACACACCTACACGTACTGACTGATGGGTCTGCCCCATTCAACTTCTGTGTCTCCAAATTGGGCACATGGCCTGAGCTTGCCCTTTACGCCTTGGAGGTGCTGGCCTGGGGGGTTAATCACAGACAAGCGCAGCCGCCTGTCTACAGCCAATGTGGACAAGCTCACGTTCATTAAAATGAACCATGCATGGATCCCACAGGACTTGTCCGTACCCTGTGCTGAATAGAAAAGTATACCGGCTGTACCCAGCTATTGTTATACTCCAGCACATTTTCTCTTTGCATTCTCTTTTCTATTTAAAAAAAAAAAATATAATAAAAAGCAACAAAAACAGCATTGGCTACCTCCTCCTCCTCCACCGCCGCTTCTACCTACATTGCCACGTCCACCGCCTCCTCAACCTCCTACTCCACTTTGACCTCCGCTTCCTAGTTCAAGATTTTTATTTTTAATTTTTTTTCTATTCTATGTTATTTTATGTCATTTCCCTATCCACATTTGTTTGCAGGACAGTTGTCCTGCTCTTACCCCCATTTTGCTTCCTTTTGCAGCCCTCTAGCCCTTACTATGACTATTTTACAGGCATTTTAGTACCCCAAAGTTTGGGTTCCCATTGACTTCAATGGGGTTCGAGGTCAAGTTTGGGTCCCGAACTTCCAGGTGTTCGCTCATTCCTACCCATCCCCAAAACTGCCAGCTTGAAATAAATCTCAAGGAGCAATCGGAGCAATGAATGGGGACATTTCTGGATCCATGTGAGGTACAAGGCTGCTTCAAAGTTTGTTAAAAAGGTACTGTCATGTATTGTATGAAGCTTGGTTTTCATTTTTTTTTATATATTTATCATCGGATAGCCCCTTTAAGGTGGACCCTCTTTGACTTCCCCATACTTTTATTGTGCATGTTCAAGTCTACATACAGTTGCAGGATACATCATCTATCATGAAGTTATAATATTTTAATTTTTTATTTTCCGAGGGGAAAAGATGAGATGGTGATTGGGTGATGCTGTGTAAATTAAGTTAACCAAGGCTGGGGAAAACACAAGGCAGCATTTGTGAAGTAGGTTTTACTAAAGCAATGTGAGGTTTATAGCCAAGCTTCCACATATATGACTTCTCTCTGGTGAGGAAGATAGAAGTTGACATCTCAGTGCAAGGCTTTGTCAAAAATATACATCTGCATGAGGAGAGTAGAGTTAAAAATTTAATCTGCAAAGCTATTTAGAGAGTGTATAGGCCTTGACAGGCCTCCCAAATGTATTAAGAGAACAAGAACAGGAGCATAAAGATAAAAAAAAAATGCTTCTGCAGCAAGTAGGATGAAACTAAGCTCTCCTGACAGAATCAGTTTGCCAAATGACTTTAAGATTGCACTTTGTCTTGCAGGATTTCTTAAATAGACTTCTTTAAAAATGTCTAAGAGCAAATAAAAAAGTTGTGTGATTCTTGTTGTGCCCTAAAACTAACAAAAAAACCTCGCTGGTGACAACACACAGTCACTTTGCCTTTTGAAGTCAGTGGTGGGTAAAGTATCTGAGATGAGGTCATGTCTGTGGTTGAATGGAGAAAATAGTATGAGAGCTGCTGAAACTCATGGTTTTATGTACTTCAAGGCAGGAGACCGGGAAAAAGGTTACTGCTAAATATAGAGGAGCGCAATGTTTAGGTACTGGAACCTAAAAAGTTTATTTTCAAAGAAGAACCATGAGTGATGCAGTTACATGAAATTTGGATTTAAGATCTGTATTTCTGTTTGATACAACTACTATCGTGAATCAGGATATAGCAGATTATATAATACTGCAACAATCCAAACTAATATAACTACCATAATACTACCTCCTGTGTGCAAGAATATAACTACTGTAATACTGCTCCTATGTACAAGAATATAACTACTATAATACTGCTCCTATGTACAAGAATATAACTACTATAATACTGCTCCTATGTACAAGAATATAACTACTATAATACTGCTCCTATGTACAAGAATATAACTACTATAATACTGCTCCTATGTACAAGAATATAACTACTATAATACTGCTCCTATGTACAAGAATATAACTACTATAACACTGCCTCCTATGTACAAGAATATAACTACTATAATACTGCTCCTATGTACAAGAATATAACTACTATAATACTGCTCCTATGTACAAGAATATAACTACTATAATACTGCTCTTATGTATAAGAATATAATTATTATAATGCTGCTCCTATGTACAAAAATATATTTACTATAATACTGCTCCTATGTACAAGAATATAACTACTATAATACTGCTCCTATGTACAAGAATATATTTACTGTAATACTGCGCCTATGTATAAGAATCTAGCTACTATAATACTGCCTCCTATGTACAATAATATAACTACTATATTACTGCTCCTATGTACAAGAATATAACTACTATAATACTGCTCCTACGTACAAGAACATAACTACTATAATACTGCTCCTATCTACAAGAACATAACTACTATAATACTGCTCCTATGTGCAACAATATAACTGCTATTATACTGCTCATATGCAGTGGTGTATCATGGTTTTGTGCTGCCCTAGGCAAGACTAAACTCGGGCACCCCCTAAAATAAATTTGACCCACCCCTTCCTGTCACGGCCAAACCCCTTCCTCTGTAAACCCCACCCCTTCCTCTTTAGGCTCCACCCTTTCCTGTTTTGCATAACAATATTAAGAAATGTATCGCGATAACGATATATATCGCGATAAATACCTGTTTAAAAGAAAAAAACACAAGGAGACGTTATACTGTATGGGGCAGCCTCAAGGAGACGTTATACTGTATGGGGCAGCCTCAAGGAGACGTTATACTGTATGGGGCAGCCTCAACGAGATGTTATACTATATGAGGCAGCCTCAAGGAGACGTTATGCTGTATGGGGCAGCCTCAAGGAGACGTTATACTGTATGGGGCAGCCTCAAGGAGACGTTATACTGTATGGGGGCAGCCTCAACGAGACGTTATACTGTATGGGGCAGCCTCAAGGAGATGTTATACTGTATGGGGGCAGCCTCAAGGAGATGTTATACTGTATGGGGCAGCCTCAAGGAGACATTATACTGTATGGGGGCAGCCTCAACGAAACGTTATACTGTATGGGGCAGCCTCAAGGAGATGTTATACTGTATGGGGGCAGCCTCAACGAGACGTTATACTGTATGGGGCAGCCTCAACGAGACGTTATACTGTATGGGGGCAGCCTCAAGGAGATGATATACTGTATGGGGGGCGGGGGCAGCCACAAGGAGACATTATACATATTGTATGGGGGCAGACATAAGCAGACGTTATACTGTATGGGGGGCGGGGGCCGGGGCAGCCACAAGGAGACACTAAACTGTATGGGGGCTGCCACAAGCAAATAGTGCACTCTGCACTGTGTCATAAATAAAGGTGGTATGTGTGTCAGACTGTCTATGGTGGCCCTGGCCTCTCCTTGAGGCTGCCCCATACAGTCTGTATGGCCCATACAGACTGTATGGGGCAGCCTCAAGGAGAGGCCAGGGCCACCATAGACAGTCTGACATACCACCTTTATTTATGACACAGTGCAGAGTGCACTATTTGCTTGTGGCAGCCCCCATACAGTTTAGTGTCTCCTTATGACTGCCCCCATAAATAAAGGTGGTATGTGTGTCAGACTGTCCATGGTGGCCCTGGCCTCTCCTTGAGGCTGCCCCATACAGTCTGACATACCATCTTTATTTATGAGTCTCACTCTCACAGTGCACTATTTGCTTTTTAACTCTCGTCTCACTCACTCCTGTTCCTCTGCCTGGACTGGACCTGGACATTCCTCGCAGGGCAGGCCAGGAGTCAGGCGAAGTGGCCAATTCTGTTCTATGACTGTGTGAGGAGGGAGGTATGTAGAGACTTTTCCCGTGGCTGCTGCTTGAGTTGTGAATATTTCAGCCGACTGCGAATGTGCGAAAAAGACGGCTCGGCGCAGGCGCAGTAGTTGAAAATTCTCGAACACCTGAGGTCGGGAGGAAGTCAGGAGGACTCGGGAGGAGGGTCCCTGCTTCACTATGCGGCGCCGGCGATGTCGCTCGCATAGTGAAGGATCAGATTCGGATCAGCAAGCAGCGGACAAAGGGGAAAAAAAGTTTGGCACATTTTACTATCACTAGGCAGGCAAACAAGGCATTTTGCCACCCCATTGGCAAGTGCCGCCCCTAGGAAAATGCCTTGTTTGCCTCGTGATAGATACGTCTCTGCTCATATGTACAAGAATATAACTACTACTAGACCTTAAGCCCGTTACAATAGCGGGTGCCAGAACAGTAGTTCTTTCTTTCTCTTAGAGATTGTTTTTTACGCTGATTTTCCAGTTCTTGTATAGATCTATTTGCTCTTCTGAGTCTTTCTCTTTTAGCATTTTTGTGATGTTCATTTTCTTTTTCTTGAATTGGTCTATTTGCTAATTCTTTCTTTGTTTTTCAGCCTTTTTTTGTTTGATGTTTACTTGCTGAGCTGACCGTTTCTCCAGTAGAAGTTGCTTATGTAGGATTTCATTGTCTGTGTCTTTTGTCCTACTTGGCATGTCCTTTTTTTGGGTGGCATGTTGTTTGTAGAAAGTCCCAGTAATATAGGCTTGTACTTTTGTAATATTTTCTGTTACTGTAATATTGGCTTATATGTGGCTGTAATACTGGCACTGACTGATGGTGCTGAGACTGCTGGCACTGTGACTGTTGGCTGGTAGCACTGACTGATGGCTGAGACAACTGGCTCTGACTGGTGGCTGAGACTGCTGGCACTGTGACTGGTGGCTAAAATGGCTGACACTGACTGGTGGCTGAGACTGCGGGCACTGTGACTGGTGGCTGAGACGGCTGGCACTGACTGGTAGTGCTGAGACTGCGGCTGTGGCTGAGACTGTTGACTGCGGCTAACTGCTGAGACGGCTGGCATTGACTGGTGGTGCTGAGACTGCTGGTACTGTGACTAGTGGCGGTGGCTGGTGGCACTGACTGATTGCTAAGACGACTGACACTGACTGGTGGCTAAGACTGCGGGCACTGTGACTGGTGGCTGGTGGCACTAACTGATGGCTGAGACGGCTGGTACTGACTGGTGGCTGAGACGGCTGGCACTGACTGGTGGTGCTGAGACTGCGGCTGTGCCTGAGACTGTTGACTGCGTCTAACTGCTAAGATGCCTGGCACTGACTGGTGGTGCTGAGACTGCTGGTACTGTGACTGGTGGCTGTGGCTGGTGGCACTGACTGATTGCTAAGATGACTGACACTGACTGGTGGCTGAGGCTGCGGGAACTGTGACTGGTGGCTGGTGGCACTGACTGATGGCTGAGACGACTGGCACTGACTGATGGCTGAGAAGACTGGCACTGTCTGGTGGCTGAGACGGCTGGTAATGACTGGGGGCTGAGATGACTGGCACTGACTGGTGGTGCTGAGACTGTTGACTGTGGATAATTGCTGAGATGGCTGGCCCCTTTAACTGGTGGTGCTGAGACTGCAGCTGTGGCTGAGACTGTTGACTGCGGCTAATTGCTGAGACGCTGGCAATGACTGGTGGTGCTGAGACTGCTGGCACTGTGACTCATGGCTGTGGCTGGTGGCAATGACTGATGGCTGAGATGGCTGGCACTGACTGATGGCTAATATGAATGACACTGACTGGTGGCTGAGACTGCATGCACTATGACTGATGGCTGAGACAGCTGGCACTGACTGGTGACTGAGACAACTGACACTGACCGGTGGCTGAGACTGGGGGCACTGTGACTGGTGGCTGAGACGGCTGGCACTGACTGATGGTGCTGAGACTGATGGCACTGTGACTGGTGGCACTGATGGCTGATACGACTGGCACTGACTGGTGGCTGAGACTGCGGGCACTGTGACTGGTGGCTGAGATGGCTGGCACTGAGTGGTGGTGCTGAGACTGCTGGCACTGTGACTGGTGGCAATCACTGATGGCTGAGATGGCTGGCACTGACTGGTGGTGCTGAGACCACTGGCAGCAACTGGTGGCTAATACTGCTGGCAGCAGACTGTAATGGCGACTCTTCTGTTTGATGTAATGGCGGCGCTCAAACTGACACAGCACACCATAATAATGGTGCGCTGCTGTGGGCGGTCTGTGCGCTGTGTGGTGCGCCCTGTGTTTATTGGCGCAATTGTGGGCAGTACGGGCGGCGTGTGGGGCGGCTTTCATAGGACAGCGCTATTGCTGTGGGCGGTCCAGGAGGCCTGAGGTGTTTTTATTGGCCGGCAGCGCGCTGATGTGGGCGGTCCGGGTGGCTTGTGGTGCGCTGTGAATCTATTGGCCAGCGTGCCGTGCAGGCACACAGGCACGGACACAGCGCAGGCACACAGGGCTTTTATTAGGTAGGATTATACTGCTCCTATGTACAAGAATATAACTACTATAATACTGCCTCCTATGTACTAGAATATAACTACTATAATACTGCTCCTATGTACAAGAATATAACTACTATAATACTGCTCCTATGTACAAGAATATAACTACTATAATACTGCTCCTATGTACAAGAATATAACTACTATAATACTGCCTTCTATGTACAAGAATATAACTACTATAATACTGCTACTATGTACAAGAATATAACTACTATAATACTGCTTCTATGTACAACAATATAACTACTATAATACTGCTCCTATGTACAAGAATATAATTACTTTAATACTGCTCCTATGTACAAGAATATAACTACTATAATACTGCTCCTATGTACAAGAATATAACTACTATAATACTGCTCCTATGTACAAGAATATAACTACTATAATACTGCTTCTATGTACAAGAATATTACTACTATAATACTGCCTCCTATGTACAAGAATATAACTACTATAATACTGTCTCCTATGTACAAGAATATAACTACTATAATAAGTCTCCTATGTACAAGAATATAACTACTATAATACTGCCTCCTATGTACATGAATAAAACTTCTCTGAACAAAAATATAAACGCAACATTTTCGTTTTTGCTTCCATTTTGCATGAGCTGAACTCAAAGATCTGAAACATTTTCTACATATGCAAAAGACCCATTACTCTGAAATATTGTTCAGAAATCTGTCTAAATCTGTGTTAGTGAGCACTTCTCCTTTGCCGAGATAATCCATATCAAGGTGCTGATTAGAAGGCATGAATATTGCATAGGTGTGCCTTAGACTGCCCACAATAAAAGGCCACATTTTAAAATGTGCACAGTTTTGCCTTACAGGGGGGGGGGGGGTCAGAAAACCAGTCAGTATCTGGTGTGGCCACCATTTGCCTCACACAGTGCAACACATCTCCGTCACATAGAGTTGATCAGATTGTTGATTGTGGCCTGTGGCATGCTGGTCCACTCCTCTTCAATAGCTGTATGAAGTTGCAGAATATTGTCAGGAACTGGAACATGCTGTCGTATACGCCGATCCAGAGCATCCCAAACATGCTCAATGGGTGACATGTCCGGTGAGTATGCTGGCCATGCAAGAACTGGGATGTTTTCAGCTTCCAGGAATTGTGTACAGATCCTTGCAATATGGGGCCGTGCACTATCATGCTGCAACATGAGGTGATGGTCAAGGATGAATGGCACAACAATGGGCCTCAGGATCTCGTCACAGTATCTCTGTGCATTCAAAATGCCATTAATAAAATGCACCTGTGTTCGTTGTCCATAAAACACGCCTGCCCATACCATAACCCCACCACCACTATGGGCCACTCGATCCACAACGTTGACGTCAGCAAACCGCTTACCCACACGACACCATACACGCTGTCTGCCATCTGCCCTGAACAGTGAAAACCGGGACTCATCCGTGAACAGAACACCTCTCCAACGTGCCAGACGCCATTGAATGCAAGCATTTGCCCACTCAAGTCAGTTATGACGATGAACTGCAATCAGGTCCAGACCCCGATGAGGACCACAAGCATGCAGATGAGCTTCCCTGAGACGGTTTCTGACAGTTTGTGCAGAAATTCTTTGGTTATGCAAACCGATTGTTGCTGCAGCTGTCCTGGTTGCTGGTCTCAGACGATCATGGAGGTGAACATGCTGGATGTGGAGGTCCTGGGCTGGCGTGGCTACACGTGGTCTGCAGTTGTGAGGCCGGTTGGATATACTGCCTTTGGAGACGGCTTATGGTAGAGAAATGAACATTCATTGCTTGGGAAACAGCTCTGGTAGACATTCCTGAAGTCAGCATGCCAACTGCACGCTCCCTCAAACGTAGCAACATCTGTGGCATTGTGCTGTGTGATCAAACTGCACATTTCAGAGTGTTCTTTTATTGTGGGCAGTCTAAGGCACACCTGTGCAATATTCATGCTGTCTAATCAGCACCTTTATATGCCACACCTGTGAGGTGGGATGGATTATTTCGGCAAAGGAGAAGTGCTCACTAATAGAGTTGAGCGAACACCTGGATGTTCGGGTTCGAGAAGTTCGGCAGAACTTCCCGGAAATGTTCGGGTTCGGGATCCGAACCCGAACCGAACTTCGTTCCGAACCCGAACCCCATTGAAGTCAATAGGGACCCGAACTTTTGGGCAGTAAAAAGGCTGTAAAACAGCCCAGGAAAGAGCTAGAGGGCTGCAAAAGGCAGCAACATGTAGGTAAATCCCCTGCAAACAAATGTGGATAGGGAAATGAATTAAAAAAAAAAAAAAAAAAAAAAAAATGACCCAATATCAATTGGACAGAGGTCCCATAGCAGAGAATCTGGCTTCACGTCAGCAGAGAATCAGTCTCTTCATGCCATAGCAAAGAATCTGGCTTCATGTCAGCAGAGAATCAGTCTCTTCATGCCATAGCAGAGAATCTGGCTTCATGTCACCCACCACTGGAACAGGCCACTGTCACATATTTAGGCCCCGGCACCCAGACAGAGGAGAGATGTAGTGTACGGGGGCTGTAATACCCGTCACTACAGAAGGGTCACTTGTGTGCTGTCGTTTCCCCTTATTTATGGGGAGGTTGGTATAAGTCATCTTCATAAAGTATAATGTAATGTAATGCTATGTACTTTCCTGTTACTGTAAAATGTGCATGTACAGGCCTGCTAGGGGTGTCATTCCAGCTCTTAGTCACTAGAGGGAGCTAGGGAGCCCTAGTTTATATAAGGCCCAGTCAGGGAAAGGAAGGAGAGTTAGAAGAGTTGAAGTGGGAGCTGAGGTTGGAGATTAGACCATGTCTGAGTTAAGTCCAGGCCTGGAGCCTGCAGACCAGGAGAGGGTATTGCAGTCCCTGTAACCGGGTTCCAGATCCAAGGAGAAGGTACCCCTCCTGAGTTCATATATGCAGAAGCAGGAACACCACAGTTAATCAGCCTGAGGAAACAGAGAGAGACAGAGGCAAGTCCAGAAAAGCAAGAGGTACTAAAGACAACAGAGGAGGTACTTGATAATTATAAAACCAAGGATATACGCCAGAGCTAGGGCATCGGGCCTTGGGGAAGAGTTTCTATGTTCCAGGATCAGTCAGGAATAGAGTGCAAGCCGCCTGTACTGCAAGTCCTGTGTTTAACACTCTGAAGTCACCTTGCTATATATTGCCTGCATCAAATGTATTGAAACCAACTGTCTTCAAAGGAACTGCGCTTCCATCTATGTCCATGTATGATGACTACTAAAGTTTGAGTTCTGTTTTAACATCACGTGGTTCCTCAGTTATTCCTGCTATCAGCAAACGGCGTGCCACCGTTTAATTGGCACTGGCGTCACGAACATTACTTATCATTACCTGCCCTTGCAGAGAGTCAGCTGTCTCAGGTTAGAGTCACGATTGCACTACAACACCCAGGAACATTTTTAAACCTAACTTGAGTACGCTTCACGTCTCTTTTGGCATCACGAACAGGATACGCACGCTTTCTAGTGCAAGAAGCGTGAACTTTGTGCCTTATACAGTTGCCCTGTGACCAAAGTAACAAATTGCCTGCTTATTTAAAGTGGACTTTGTGGACTGAAAAACATACCAAAAGTGTCCCTAAAACCTCCAAAAAGCACTGTGCAGTGTTGCGCTATCAAGAGGAAGGAAATCGCCACATCGGAGTGTGGTTTTATGGACTTTTTACCATCCTGCTTGCTGTCAGTGAATAGACAGCGTTTTTTTTGCTAAAAGATGGCCGCTGAGCTTGCTGAATTTACTGCTGCGTCATCTTCATCCCGAAAAGGCGGGAAAAGTTGGCGCCTTTTTACTGAAAAAGCGGGAAAAGGTTCAAGGTCAGGCGCCACCGCCTGTCTGGACATTTGCATGTCTGCCAGCATGGACTCCGCCTTCCACATACTGGAATACCTGGGGGGCGGCCTCCCAGTGCAATGGGAGGATCTGGCTGAACTTATTGGCGCCACCCTGTCGCTCTCCGTAGAAGGATCGAGCATGTTGGAGAGGGAAGACTGCTCTGCTGAGAGGTCCGCGCCTGAGTTTCTGAACACGACTGATATTGGTGTAGAGCCAGAAGAGGCTCCACCGGCCTACTCTCCGGGACCGGAGAGACCCGCCTGCCCGCCACCGGGGAAAGAACCAGAGCACTACTATGGCTCTTGGAGAGATTTCTTTCAGCCCTCTTTCAAGTGGTCCGCATTAATGGCAGAGATCCGGGAGGCCGCCATAAAGAAGAATACCAAAACTAAAATATATTATGAAGAACTAACCAAGAATATTCACGAGCGGCACACCAATACCCACCCCCGCCTGGAAAGGAGAAAGGGGTTGGTGGTGTCCTTTGACAAGACCCGTGGCTACGGGTTCATACAGGACTATGTTACTGGCAGAGACTTATACGTCAACCAGAGATCTGTCAAGAGAGATTACCTCCCTGCGCATCTGCATAATCTCCGCGAGGGAGAGGAAGTAGAGTTCACCCGTGCCGAGAGCCTGCGAGGCCCATATGCAACTGCCGTGTCCCGTCCCAAGAGAGAACCGGAGGACTGGGAGGCAGAAGAGGACTATTCTGGCTGCGAGCGGGCACCTGAGCGCTCTCCAGAACCAGCCCATCACGCGTTCCAAGAGCGGGGCTCTTTCATTGGTCCTAATGTATTCTGGCAGCCCACCGTGTTGGAGAAATGGGTGAGTCCCTATCCGTCCCCCGAGCTGCCTCGCCGGGAGAAAACAATCCAGGACTTGGAGAATCTCAAAGGACTCCGCGTTACCCTGGAGAATATCCAGAAGGGTAGGAGACCCGATGCGCCACCGGAGCCTGCAGCGGCCGCGTCCGATGCATCCTACACTGTACCTGCGCCGGCGGCGCCAGCAGAGGACAGCGATTCTGACACAGAAAGTATAGGTGACCAGATCGTCCGGCTGGAGGAAAAGTTGCGGGAGCTGCGCAAGATTGCCACCGCCAGGATCCAGACGCCGCCTAAGAAGGACGAGGTAAGGGTGCCTGTCACCACCCGTAAACCACCTTCTGCTAACATTGCTCCGTCAAGGTCCCAAAGAAGTCCCGTTAATCCTGTGACTTGCTGCACAGAGCCCACTGGACCGCTTGCGGCGGCGGTATCAAGTCCACCGCAGCCTACAATAATTATTCCTGGACCGGTACGGTCCACAAGAGTCTTTACCCCTAGGCCTATGGGGCCAATACCTATTAGGGGTCCCTTCACTTTGCAGCTGCCCCCTGACACTGTAATGTGGGCACATCCACCTGTAGAGAACTACTACAGCCCTTATTTGCCAGCAGAGCTGGGCAACTATGAGGCGCCCTTGTGAATTAGCCTGCTAGGCCTTTGATTTATTTCGCCAAGGGATGATTTTCAAAGTTTAACCCTTCCAGGACAGGAGTCCTTTGTTTCTGGTCCTTTGTTGCTGCTGCCAGTTTACCCACGGCTCAGTGGTAGTGGTCACCCACTGAAATAATAAAGTCAACAAAGCCAAGTTTGTTTCCAGGACCTCCTGCCTGCTTCTGCTATCACACACCAAGTTGTGCCTGTTCCGTTGTTGCACCTTTTACCCTTAACCCCCTTTTCAGGTTGATCAGGGGTATTACTGCACTTGTTTTTAGATGTCAATTTTATTGTGCAACGGAACTCCAAGGATACGTGCCCAGTGATAGACTCAAAAGTACCTGAGCCTCTGAGATCTTTGTTTTTAAGGAAATGTACCCAGAGATGGACTCCACTGCAGGAGAGCCTCTGCGATTTATAAGAAAGGAACCTGGGTACGGACTCATATTTGTTCTTTGAGCCTCCAAGAACTTTTATACTGTTTTATCTTTTCTGCTGTTCTATTAAGGACAATTTGCACATATGGACTATCCTGGTAATAATGTTACGCTGTGCCAGGTCAGCGCCCCAGTTCCATTCACTATCCTGAGAGAAGAGAACGACGCCCCTTGTCACCACACTTCACCTTTGCCAATTGGACCTGATATGAACGTAAATGGAGATGAATGACATATATGTATGCCTGCATGTGTTTTTTTTTCTGTTTCAGGTAAAGATTCCAGTTGGGCGGGTCCTGATGGAGTACGAGGTCGTACTCAGCTTAAAGCAGCGGGGTATGTAGTGTACGGGGGCTGTAATACCCGTCACTACAGAAGGGTCACTTGTGTGCTGTCGTCTCCCCTTATTTATGGGGAGGTTGGTATAAGTCATCTTCATAAAGTATAATGTAATGTAATGCTATGTACTTTCCTGTTACTGTAAAATGTGCATGTACAGGCCTGCTAGGGGTGTCATCCCAGCTCTTAGTCACTAGAGGGAGCTAGGGAGCCCTAGTTTATATAAGGCCCAGTCAGGGAAAGGAAGGAGAGTTAGAAGAGTTGAAGTGGGAGCTGAGGTTGGAGATTAGACCATGTCTGAGTTAAGTCCAGGCCTGGAGCCTGCAGACCAGGAGAGGGTATTGCAGTCCCTGTAACCGGGTTCCAGATCCAAGGAGAAGGTTCCCCTCCTGAGTTCATATATGCAGAAGCAGGAACACCACCGTTAATCAGCCTGAGGAAACAGAGAGAGACAGAGGCAAGTCCAGAAAAGCAAGAGGTACTAAAGACAACAGAGGAGGTACTTGATAATTATAAAACCAAGGATATACGCCAGAGCTAGGGCATCGGGCCTTGGGGAAGAGTTTCTATGTTCCAGGATCAGTCAGGAATAGAGTGCAAGCCGCCTGTACTGCAAGTCCTGTGTTTAACATTTTGAAGTCACCTTGCTATATATTGCCTGCATCAAATGTATTGAAACCAACTGTCTTCAAAGGAACTGCGCTTCCATCTATGTCCATGTATGATGACTACTAAAGTTTGAGTTCTGTTTTAACATCACGTGGTTCCTCAGTTATTCCTGCTATCAGCAAACGGCGTGCCACCGTTTAATTGGCACTGGCGTCACGAACATTACTTATCATTACCTGCCCTTGCAGAGAGTCAGCTGTCTCAGGTTAGAGTCACGATTGCACTACAACACCCAGGAACATTTTTAAACCTAACTTGAGTACGCTGCAGAGAGGTCCCGTAACAGAGAATCTGGCCTTATGTCAGCACAGAATCTGTCTTCATGTCATAGCAGAGAATCAGGCTTCACGTCACCCACCACTGGAACAGGCCACTGTCACACATTTAGGCCCAGGCACCCAGGCAGAGGAGAGAGGTCCCGTAACAGAGAATCTGGCCTTATGTCAGTGCAGAATCGGTCTTCATGTCATAGCAGAGAATCAGGCTTCACGTCACCCACCACTGGAACAGGCCACTGTCACACATTTAGACCCAGGCAGAGGAGAGAGGTCTCGTAACAGAGAATCTGGCCTTATGTCAGCACAGAATCTGTCTTCATGTCATAGCAGAGAATCAGGCTTCACGTCACCCACCACTGGAACAGGCCACTGTCACACATTTAGGCCCAAGCACCCAGGCAGAGGAGAGAGGTCCCGTAACAGAGAATCGGGCCTTATGTCAGCGCAGAATCAGCTTTCGTGTCATAGCAGAGAATCAGGCTTCACGTCACCCACCACTGGAAAAGGCCACTGTCACACATTTAGGCCCAGGCACCCAGGCAGAGGAGAGAGGTCCCGTAACAGAGAATCTGGCCTTATGTCAGCACAGAATCTGTCTTCATGTCATAGCAGAGAATCAGGCTTCATGTAACCCACCACTGGAACAGGCCACTGTCACACATTTAGGCACAGGCACCCAGGCAGAGAAGAGAGGTCCCGTAACAGAGAATCTGGCCTTATGTCAGCGCAGAATCAGTCTTTATGTCATAGCAGAAAATCACGTCAGCCACCACTGGAACAGGCCACTGTCACACATTTAGGCCCAGGCACCCAAGCAGAGGAGAGAGGTCCCGTAACAGAGAATCTGGCCTTATGTAAGCACAGAATCTGTCTTCATGTCATAGCAGAGAATCAGGCTTCACGTAACCCACCACTGGAACAGGCCACTGTCACACATTTAGGCACAGGCACCCAGGCAGAGGAGAGAGGTCCCGTAACAGAGAATCTGGCCTTATGTCAGCGCAGAATCAGTCTTCATGTCATAGCAGAGAATCAGGCTTCACGTCAGCTTTACTGGAACAGGCCACTGTCACACATTTAGGCCCAGGGACCCAAGCAGAGGAGAGAGGTCCCGTAACAGAGAATCTGGCCTTATGTCAGCACAGAATCTGTCTTCAAGTCATAGCAGAGAATCAGGCTTCACGTCACCCACCACTGGAACAGGCCACTGTCACACATTTAGGCCCAGGCACCCAGGCAGAGGAGAGAGGTCCCGTAACAGAGAATCTGGCCTTATGTCAGCGCAGAATCAGTCTTCATGTCATAGCAGAGAATCAGGCTTCACGTCACCCACCACTGGAACAGGCCACTGTCACACATTTAGGCCCAGGCACCCAGGCAGAGGAGAGAGGTCCCGTAACAGAGAATCTGGCCTTATGTCAGCGCAGAATCTGTCTTCATGTCATAGCAGAGAATCAGGCTTCACGTCACCCACCACTGGAACAGGCCACTGTCACATATTTAGGCCCAGGCACCCAGGCAGAGGAGAGAGGTCCCGTAACAGAGAATCTGGCCTTATGTCAGCACAGAATCTGTCTTCATGTCATAGCAGAGAATCAGGCTTCACGTCACCCACCACTGGAACAGGCCACTGTCACATATTTAGGCCCAGGCACCCAGGCAGAGGAGAGAGGTCGCGTAACAGAGAATCTGGCTTCATGTCAGCACAGAATAAGTCTTCATGTCATAGCAGAGAATCAGGCTTCACGTCACCCACCACTGGAATAGGCCACTGTCACACATTTAGGCCCAGGCACCCAGGCAGAGGAGAGAGGTCCCGTAACAGAGAATCTGGCCTTATGTCAGCACAGAATCTGTCTTCATGTCATAGCAGAGAATCAGGCTTCACGTAACCCACCACTGGAACAGGCCACTGTCACACATTTAGGCACAGGCACCCAGGCAGAGGAGAGAGGTCCCGTAACAGAGAATCTGGCCTTATGTCAGCGCAGAATCAGTCTTCATGTCATAGCAGAGAATCAGGCTTCACGTCAGCTTTACTGGAACAGGCCACTGTCACACATTTAGGCCCAGGCACCCAAGCAGAGGAGAGAGGTCCCGTAACAGAGAATCTGGCCTTATGTCAGCACAGAATCTGTCTTCATGCCATAGCAGAGAATCAGGCTTCACGTCACCCACCACTGGAACAGGCCACTGTCACACATTTAGGCCCAGGCACCCAGGCAGAGGAGAGAGGTCCCGTAACAGAGAATCTGGCCTTATGTCAGCACAGAATCTGTCTTCATGTCATAGCAGAGAATCAGGCTTCACGTCACCCACCACTGGAACAGGCCACTGTCAAACATTTAGGCCCAGGCACCCAGGCAGAGGAGAGAGGTCCCGTAACAGAGAATCTGGCCTTATGTCAGCGCAGAATCAGTCTTCATGTCATAGCAGAGAATCAGGCTTCACGTCACCCACCACTGGAACAGGCCACTGTCACACATTTAGGCCCAGGCACCCAGGCAGAGGAGAGAGGTCCCGTAACAGAGAATCTGGCCTTATGTCAGCGCAGAATCTGTCTTCATGTCATAGCAGAGAATCAGGCTTCACGTCACCCACCACTGGAACAGGCCACTGTCACATATTTAGGCCCAGGCACCCAGGCAGAGGAGAGAGGTCCCGTAACAGAGAATCTGGCCTTATGTCAGCACAGAATCTGTCTTCATGTCATAGCAGAGAATCAGGCTTCACGTCACCCACCACTGGAACAGGCCACTGTCACATATTTAGGCCCAGGCACCCAGGCAGA
Organism: Bufo bufo; assembly: GCF_905171765.1. NCBI lineage: Eukaryota > Metazoa > Chordata > Amphibia > Anura > Bufonidae > Bufo > Bufo bufo. The sequence continues at coordinate 50,351,568 of NC_053392.1, forward strand.
GGAGAGAGGTCGCGTAACAGAGAATCTGGCTTCATGTCAGCACAGAATAAGTCTTCATGTCATAGCAGAGAATCAGGCTTCACGTCACCCACCACTGGAATAGGCCACTGTCACACATTTAGGCCCAAGCACCCAGGCAGAGGAGAGAGGTCCCGTAACAGAGAATCTGGCCTTATGTCAGCACAGAATCTGTCTTCATGTCATAGCAGAGAATCAGGCTTCACGTAACCCACCACTGGAACAGGCCACTGTCACACATTTAGGCACAGGCACCCAGGCAGAGGAGAGAGGTCCCGTAACAGAGAATCTGGCCTTATGTCAGCGCAGAATCAGTCTTCATGTCATAGCAGAGAATCAGGCTTCACGTCAGCTTTACTGGAACAGGCCACTGTCACACATTTAGGCCCAGGCACCCAAACAGAGGAGAGAGGTCCCGTAACAGAGAATCTGGCCTTATGTCAGCACAGAATCTGTCTTCATGCCATAGCAGAGAATCAGGCTTCACGTCACCCACCACTGGAACAGGCCACTGTCACACATTTAGGCCCAGGCACCCAGGCAGAGGAGAGAGGTCCCGTAACAGAGAATCTGGCCTTATGTCAGCACAGAATCTGTCTTCATGTCATAGCAGAGAATCAGGCTTCACGTCACCCACCACTGGAACAGGCCACTGTCAAACATTTAGGCCCAGGCACCCAGGCAGAGGAGAGAGGTCCCGTAACAGAGAATCTGGCCTTATGTCAGCGCAGAATCAGTCTTCATGTCATAGCAGAGAATCAGGCTTCACGTCACCCACCACTGGAACAGGCCACTGTCACACATTTAGGCCCAGGCACCCAGGCAGAGGAGAGAGGTCCCGTAACAGAGAATCTGGCCTTATGTCAGCGCAGAATCAGTCTTCATGTCATAGCAGAGAATCAGGCTTCACGTCACCCACCACTGGAACAGGCCACTGTCACACATTTAGGCCCAGGCACCCAGGCAGAGGAGAGAGGTCCCGTAACAGAGAATCTGGCCTTATGTCAGCGCAGAATCTGTCTTCATGTCATAGCAGAGAATCAGGCTTCACGTCACCCACCACTGGAACAGGCCACTGTCACATATTTAGGCCCAGGCACCCAGGCAGAGGAGAGAGGTCCCGTAACAGAGAATCTGGCCTTATGTCAGCACAGAATCTGTCTTCATGTCATAGCAGAGAATCAGGCTTCACGTCACCCACCACTGGAACAGGCCACTGTCACATATTTAGGCCCATGAAATGAAAATTGCGGCACTCAGATACTGGATTATTGCGTGTAAAACTTTTTTATTTTTTCATTTTGTCAAGCATTTAGCAGTGATTCATCCAAAACAGCCCAATTTTAGATCCTTGGTACAAACAGTGGATTTGAGACCAACGTTTCGGTCGTGACAGACTTTCATCAGTGGTCACATATTTTATCTGTTCTTGTAGGGTCCGGACATCTGGGCTTGGATGCATGATTGAGTGCGGTTCTTCACTCTACTACATATTTAGGCCCAGGCACCCAGGCAGAGGAGAGAGGTCGCGTAACAGAGAATCTGGCTTCATGTCAGCACAGAATAAGTCTTCATGTCATAGCAGAGAATCAGGCTTCACGTCACCCACCACTGGAATAGGCCACTGGCACACATTTAGGCCCCGGCACCCAGACAGAGGAGAGGTTCATTCAACTTTGGGTTGCCCCACAATATAATGGTAAAATGAAATTAAAAATAGTATTGAATGAGGAAGTGCCCTGGAGTAGAATAATATATTGTTAAGGGGAGGTAGTTAATATCTAATCTGCACAAGGGATGGACAGGTCCTGTGGGATCCATGCCTGGTTCATTTTTATGAACGTCAGCTTGTCCACATTGGCTGTAGACAGGCGGCTGCGTTTGTCTGTAATGACGCCCCCTGCCGTGCTGAATACACGTTCAGACAAAACGCTGGCCGCCGGGCAGGCCAGCACCTCCAAGGCATAAAAGGCTCGCTCTGACCATGTGGACAATTTGGAGACCCAGAAGTTGAATGGGGCCGAACCATCAGTCAGTACGTGGAGGGGTGTGCACAGGTACTGTTCCACCATGTTAGTGAAATGTTGCCTCCTGCTAACACGTTCCGTATCAGGTGGTGGTGCAGTTAGCTGTGGCGTGTTGACAAAACTTTTCCACATCTCTGCCATGCTAACCCTGCCCTCAGAGGAGCTGGCCGTGACACAGCTGCGTTGGCGACCTCTTGCTCCTCCTCTGCCTTCGCCTTGGGCTTCCACTGGTTCCCCTGTGACATTTGGGAATGCTCTCAGTAGCGCGTCTACCAACGTGCGCTTGTACTCGCGCATCTTCCTTTCACGCTCCAGTGTAGGAAGTAAGGTGGGCACATTGTCTTTGTACCGGGGATCCAGCAGGGTGGCAACCCAGTAGTCCGCACACGTTAAAATGTGGGCAACTCTGCTGTCGTTGCGCATGCACTGCAGCATGTAGTCGCTCATGTGTGCCAGGCTGCCCAGAGGTAAGGACAAGCTGTCCTCTGTGGGAGGCGTATCGTCATCGTCCTGTGTTTCCCCCCAGCCACGCACCAGTGATGGGCCCGAGCTGCTTTGGGTGCCACCCCGCTGTGAACATGCTTCATCCTCATCCTCCTCCACCTCCTCCTCATCCTCGTCCTCCTCGTCCTCCAGTAGTGGGCCCTGTCTGGCCACATTTGTACCTGGCCTCTGGTGTTGCAAAAAACCTCCCTCTGAGTCACTTCGAAGAGACTGGCCTGAAAGTGCTAAAAATGACCCCTCTTCCTCCTCTTCCTCCTGGGCCACCTCCTCTTCCATCATCGCCCTAAGTGTTTTCTCAAGGAGACATAGAAGTGGTATTGTAACGCTGATAACGGCGTCATCGCCACTGGCCATGTTGGTGGAGTACTCGAAACAGCGCAACAGGGCACACAGGTCTCGCATGGAGGCCCAGTCATTGGTGGTGAAGTGTGTCTGATCCGCAGTGCGACTGACCCGTGCGTGCTGCAGCTGAAACTCCACTATGGCCTGCTGCTGCTCGCACAGTCTGTCCAGCATATGCAAGGTGGAGTTCCACCTGGTGGGTACGTCGCATATGAGGCGGTGAGCAGGAAGGCCGAAGTTACGCTGTAGCGCAGACAGGCGAGCAGCGGCAGGGTGTGAACGCCGGAAGCGCGAACAGACGGCCCGCACTTTATGCAGCAGCTCTGACATGTCGGGGTAGTTGCGAATGAACTTCTGCACCACCAAATTCAGCACATGCGCCAGGCAAGGGATGTGCGTCAAACCGGCTAGTCCCAGAGCTGCAACGAGATTTCGCCCATTATCGCACACCACCAGGCCGGGCTTGAGGCTCACCGGCAGCAACCACTCGTCGGTCTGTTGTTTTTTACCCCACCACAACTCCTGTGCGGTGTGGGGCCTGTCCCCCAAACATATGAGTTTCAGAATGGCCTGCTGACGTTTACCCCGGGCTTGCTGAAGTTGGTGGTGAAGGTGTGTGGCTGACTGGATGAGCAGGTGGAAGAAGAGGAGGAGGAAGCTGAGTAGGAGGAGGAGGAGACAGGAGGCAAAGAATGTTGCCCTGCGATCCTTGGCGGCGGAAGGACTTGCGCCAAACAGCTCTCCGCCTGGGGCCCAGCCACCACTACATTTACCCAGTGTGCAGTTAGGGAGATATAGCGTCCCTGGCCGTGCTTACTGGTCCACGTATCTGTGGTTAGGTGGACCTTGCCACAGATGGCGTTGCGCAGTGCACACTTGATTTTATCGGACACTTGTTTGTGCAGGGAAGGCACGGCTCTCTTGGAGAAGTAGTGGCGGCTGGGAACAACATACTGTGGGACAGCAAGTGACATGAGCTGTTTGAAGCTGTGTGTGTCCACCAGCCTAAATGACAGCATTTCATAGGCCAGTAGTTTAGAAATGCTGGCATTCAGGGCCAGGGATCGAGGGTGGCTAGGTGGGAATTTACGCTTTCTCTCAAATGTTTGTGAGATGGAGAGCTGAACGCTGCCGTGTGACATGGTTGAGATGCTTGGTGACGCAGGTGGTGGTGTTGGTGGTACATCCCATGTTTGCTGGGCGGCAGGTGCCAACGTTCCTCCAGAGGCAGAGGAAGAGGCCGAGGCGGCGGCAGCAGCAGCAGAAGAGGCCGAGGCGGCGGCAGCAGCAGAAGAGGCCGAGGCGGCAGCAGCAGAAGAGGTAGCAGGGGGAGCCTGAGTGACTTCCTTGTTTTTAAGGTGTTTACTCCACTGCAGTTCATGCTTTGCATGCAGGTGCCTGGTCATGCAGGTTGTGCTAAGGTTCAGAACGTTAATGTCTCACTTCAGGCTCTGATGGCACAGCGTGCAAACCACTCGGGTCTTGTCGTCAGCACATTGTTTGAAGAAGTGCCATGCCAGGGAACTCCTTGAAGCTGCCTTTGGGGTGCTCGGTCCCAGATGGCGGCGGTCAGTAGCAGGCGGAGTCTCTTGGCGGCGGGTGTTCTGATTTTGCCCACTGCTCCCTCTTTTGCTACGCTGTTGGCTCAGTCTCACCACTGCCTCTTCCTCCGAACTGTGAAAGTCAGTGGCACGACCTTCATTCCATGTGGGGTCTAGGACCTCATCGTCCCCTGCATCGTCTTCCACCCAGTCTTGATCCCTGACCTCCTGTTCAGTCTGCACACTGCAGAAAGACGCAGCAGTTGGCATCTGTGTTTCGTCATCATCAGAGACATGCTGAGGTGGTATTCCCATGTCCTCATCATCAGGAAAAATAAGTGGTTGTGCGTTAGTGCATTCTATCTCTTCCACCCCTGGGGAAGGGCTAGGTGGATGCCCTTGGGAAACCCTGGCAGCAGAGTCTTCAAACAGCATAAGAGACTGCTGCATAACTTGAGGCTCAGACAGTTTCCCTGATATGCATGGGGGTGATGTGACAGACCGATAGGCTTGGTTTTCATGCGCCATCTGTGCGCTTTCTGCAGAAGACTGGGTGGGAGATAATGTGAACGTGCTGGATCCACTGTCGGCCACCCAATTGACTAATGCCTGTACCTGCTCAGGCCTTACCATCCTTAGAACGGCATTGGGCCCCACCAAATATCGCTGTAAATTCTGCTGGCTACTGGGACCTGAGGTAGTTGGTTCACTAGGACGTGTGGCTGTGGCAGAACGGCCACGTCCTCTCCCAGCACCAGAGGGTCCACTAACACCACCACGACCATGTCCACGTCCGCGTCAGCGTCCCTTATTAGATGTTTTCCTCATTGTTCCCGTTCACCACAATTTTGAGAATGGCAAATTTGGGAATAGTTTTTCAACCCAGAACAAAAAGTGTGCTTTTACGGTGACTACAAATAACTTGACCAGCTAAAACAGTACAGATTTGGTTGAATAGAAATGTCAGGCCTGTTTTTTTTTTTTGCGCTGTGTGACAGGTATAGGTTTAATCACAGAATCAGACTTCTATCTGCACGGTAGCGTGTGTCTTAGGTTTTTCTGAATGACACTATCAGCACCTTCAATGTAAGATATCCTTTTTGGGATAGATTTCAAGTAGGCCTCATATACCAGAAACTAGTTATTTTAAGAATGGCAAATTTGGGAATCGTTTTTCAACCCAGAACAAAAAGTGTGCTTTTACGGTCACTACAAATAACTTGACCAGCTAAAACATTACAGATTTGGTTGAATAGAAATGTCAGGTCTATTTTTTAGGCGCTGGGTGACAGGCTCAACTTGCCCCTGATGTAGTATATGGCCAAAAAATAACCACACTATTGATGGTTAAATGCACTTGGGTGACACAGGCTCAGCCTGCACCAGATGTAGTATATGGCCAAAAAATAACCAGACTGTTGATGGTTAAATGCACTTGGGTGACACAGGCTCAGCCTGCAGCTGATGTAGTATATGGCCAAAAAATAACCAGACTGTTGATGCTTAAATGCACTTTGGTGACACAGGCTCAGCCTGCAGCTGATGTAGGATATAGCACAAAATAACCACACTATTGATGGTTAAATACACTTGGTGATAGCTTGTGCTGGCGCACCACAAGTCACAAAATGGCCGCCGATCACCCCAGAAAAAAGTGATCTAAAAACGCTCTGGGCAGCCTCAAAAAAGTGAGCAAGTCGATATTAGCACTTCAATGATCCACAGCTGCAGATCGATCACAGAATGAAGTCTTTTGGAGGAGTTAATCTGCCTAATCTCGCCCTAACGTCGCAGCTGCAACCTCTCCCTATGCTTGAATCAGCAGAGTGACGTGCAGCGCTACGTTTCAAGCTTATATAGAGGCTGGGTCACATGCTGCACTGGCCAATCACAGCCATGCCAATAGTAGGCAAGGCTGTGATGGCCTCTTGGGGCAAGTAGTATGACGCTTGTTGATTGGCTGCTTTGCAGCCTTTCAAAAAGCGCCAAGAAAGCGCCGAACACCGAACCCGGACTTTTACGAAAATGTTCGGGTTCGGGTCCGTGTCACGGACACCCCAAAATTCGGTACGAACCCGAACTATACAGTTCGGGTTCGCTCATCCCTACTCACTAACACAGATTTAGACAGATTTGTGAACAATATTTGAGAGTAATGGGTCTTTTGTGTATGTAGAAAATGTTTCAGATCTTTGAGTTCAGCTCATGCAAAATGGGAGCAAAACCAAAAGTGTTGCATTTATATTTTTGTTCAGTGTATTATAATACTTATCCTATGTACCAGAATATAACTACTATAATACTGCTCCTATGTACATGAATATAACTACTATAATACTGCTCCTATCTACAAGAATATAACTACCATAATACTGATCCTTTATACAAGAATATAACTACTATAATACTGCCTCCTATGTACAAGAATATTACTACTGTAATACTGCTCCTATGTGCCAGAATAGAACTACTATAATACTGCCTCATATGTACAAGAATATAACTACTATAATACTGCCTCCTATATACAACTACTATAATACTGCTGATATGTTGTCACAGCTGAGGATGGGGAAAACTCTCTGCCGTGCGGTGCCAGAAGATGTAGTCGCTGCTCGGCCAGGATGACAGAACTAGGGAGCAGGTCACCTCCTATCACATCCCTAATTCTGACCCTGACTCCTAGCTGTATGAGCCGACCTTGATGGTAGGAGGGCTCATACTCCGGAACCTTGGGGTCCCTACTAGCCCTCAGGGTGGCCCTGAACTAGGAGCAGGGTAAGACGACCTGTTCCTCCTAGGCACGGACGAACAGGAGTCTTACTGGCCAAGCTGCAAGGAGAAGGGTAACATAAACAGACATATGGATGACAGGTGAACCAAGCAGTTCCACACTAACCTTCCACAGCCTTGCTGATGGGAACCTGTGCTCAAATACGCTGTCCACACAAACACAAGGGAGACAGCATACGCATCAAAACACACAGGTAACCAGGACACCCATAGCTGCAATAAATATCAAGAGCATAAAAACATCAACTTAACATCAGACATTCTTTTTATTCTCTCATGTCCTGGGAGTCAGCCAGAAGGCCGAGACACTGCCACCACATGTACACAATACCAAACGTTGCCACGGGCAGCCACAAGTGAAGGGAAGTGTCACAGTGCACACCTAAATAAACCTCGTGCACACCAGACATAGAAAGTGAACACTAAAACCACACTTTACCAGAGGAAACCGCATGCCGTGACAGCGAGCGCCTGGCAAGCGCTCAGGCCGCTCCACTGCCAACAACCTTATGTTGCCAACGGCAACCACACATGAGGCAAGATACAGAGCTCACACCTGTGGTTGACAGCATAAAACAAACCGCTGACAACTGCATGCGAACCAAGGGGTCACGACCACAACCATGGTCGTGACATGTACAAGAATATATATACTATAATACTGCTCCTATCTACAAGAATATAACTACTATAATACTGCTCCTATGTACAAGAATATAACTACTATAATACTGCTCCTATGTACAAGACTATAACTACTATAATACTGCTCCTATGTACAAGAATATAACTACTATAATACTGCTCCTATGTGCAAGAATATAACTACTATAATACTGCTCCTATGTACAAGAATATAACTACTATAATACTGCTCCTATGTACAAGAATATAACTACTATAATACTGCCTTCTATGTACAAGAATATAACTACTATAATACTGCTCCTATGTACAAGAATATAACTACTATAATACTGCTCCTATGTACAAGAATATAACTACTATAATACTGCTCCTATGTACAAGAATATAACTACTATAATACTGCTCCTATGTTCAAGAATATAAATGAATCAGCTCCCTCGTTCTTGATGTGGACGGAAAAAATTGACCAACTATATCGGTTTGAAGAATTAGCCCACTGGGAAAATCACTCTAGAGCAGTTTTTGTAAAACTATGGTCTCCTTGGAAGCTATACCGCAAATTCTAGGCTTAGATATGTCTTGACTTAAGATTTTGATTGACATCTAACTCTCCCCCTCCCCTCTCTCCCCCAACCCACCTTCCTTTGTCTTGTTATAGCCCCCCTCATCAGATATTTGTTTACATATGTCACTTTATTATTTGAAGTCGTGTATGCAATCATCTTGAATATATTGTGTTTGCTGACTATGCACTTATCCAGCTGCGTCTGGACACAAGATGTATGACTCTCTACATGACTGTGTATTTTTCTCAAATAAAAAGAAATTTGATAAAGAATATAACTACTATAATACTGCGCCTATGTACAAGAATATAACTAATATAATACTGCCTCCTATGTACAAGAATATAACTACTATAATACTGCTCCTATGTTCAAGAATATAGCTACTATAATACTTCTCCTTTGTACAAGAATATAACTACTATAATACTGCTCCAATGTACAAGAATATAACTACTATAATACTGCCTCCTATGTACAAGAATATAACTACTATAATACTGCCTCCTATGTACAAGAATATAAATACTATAATACTGCTCCTATGTACAAGAATATAACTACTAGAATACTGCTCCTATGTACAAGAATATAACTACTATAATACTGCTCCTATGTACAAGAATATAACTACTATAATACTGCTCCTATGTACAAGAATATAACTGCTATAATACTGATCCTATGTACAAGGATATAAATACTATAATACTGCTCCTGTGTACAAGAATATAACTGCTATAATACTGCTCTTATTTATAGGAATATAACTACTATAATACTGCTCCCATTAACAGATATTTTAAGTACAGAACAGTTCACATCCCACGTTATAGATTTTTGGAAGAAATAAGTCACATTCCCCATGTACACAGCTCTACCTCACAACATATCTAGAAAACTAACAAGTTGCGGTTTATGTCTGTTACTTACATCTGTTCTGACAGTTATTGACAAAATATGAGGAGTGGCAGGCTTGTGAATTTATATCCTGCAAATGAACAATGAGACCCTATGTTCTCAGCAGCAGAAACATTTCTGACTTTGAATTACCATGCATTCAAAAGTCTTTAGACCCTTTCAATATTTTCAAATTTTTGGCTTATGCAAAAATTTTCAAAATAGTTTGCCATCATTCTTGTAGTATATATTGAGGGTAGCGCCTCTTTTGGACTGAGCAACAGTGGCGTCGCCAGGGGGGGGGCAGAGGGGGCCACGGCCCCCCCTACATCATGCTGTGCCCCCCCATGTGCCCCCCCAACTAAAGTGACCTCCCCCCAAGTGAGCCGCCGCCGGGCACAGGGAGATGAGCGCTTCCATTGCGCTCATCTCCATTGTAACCTGCCTGTGCCAGCGGAGGTGCAGGGGAGGGAGAGGCGTGTCCCTTCCCCTTCCTCTGATAGGCTGCAGGCACTAGGCCGGCAGCCTATCAGAGGCCGACGCAGGCGGAGCGATGACATCATCGCGCCGCCTGAGCCTTAAAGCGCGGGACACAGGAAGAGTCTGCATCGCATCGCTGACACTGAGGTAAGTATAAGTGGTTTTTTTTTGTTTGTTTTTTTACAATAGTCAAGGTAAAAAAGTGGAGTAGACGGCTCTACTGCTCAGGTAAATGGTAGAGGTGCAAGACTGCTTAGTCTGACTCACCCAGTCAGAAGCATAAAATAACAAGTAATAAGGGATAAGCAGGCACACTCTTTATTTGGGTACAAAATGTAATTTATTTATGGTCTGTTATTCATGTAGTAGATAAAAAGAGTATAGATATAGTAGGTAAAGATAGGGGGTGTAGGGGTGATCACCAGTAGGTGAAAATGTGATAGATGTCCTGGAGGAGGTCCTAGGAAAAAATTGAGAGTGTATATAGGGTAGTGATGAAAAAAACCCGGGTAGGGGTCTTATTTATAATCCTTCGAAAAGGAAAATATATGGTGTGTACAATGTCTTGTTGATAATATAAGTGAGGTTGATAATGTTGTTGATAATATAAGTATCACTTATATTATCAACAAGACATTGTACACACCATATATTTTCCTTTTCGAAGGATTATAAATAAGACCCCTACCCGGGTTTTTTTCATCACTACCCTATATACACTCTCAATTTTTTCCTAGGACCTCCTCCAGGACATCTATCACATTTTCACCTACTGGTGATCACCCCTACACCCCCTATCTTTACCTACTATATCTATACTCTTTTTATCTACTACATGAATAACAGACCATAAATAAATTACATTTTGTACCCAAATTAAGAGTGTGCCTGCTTATCCCTTATTACTTGTTTTTTTACAATAGTGTTACTGGCACATTGGGGGGGGGGCTTATTACAATGGGGGGGGACTTAATACTGGCACATGGTGGGGGGGACTTAATACTGGCACATGATGATGGGGGGGGACTTAATACTGGCACATGATGATGGGGGGACTTAATACTGGCACATGATGGGGGGACTTAATACTGGTACATGATGATGGGGGGACTTAATACTGACACATGATGATGGGGGGGACTTAATACTGGCACATGATTATGGGGGGACTTAATACTGGCACATGATGGGGGGGACTTAATACGGGCACATGATGATGGGGGGGGGACTTAATACTGGCACATGATGATGGGGGGACTTAATATTGGCACATGATGGGGGGGACTTAATATTGGCACATGATGGGGGGACTTAATATTGGCACATGATGATGGGGGGGACTTAATACTGGCACATGATGGGGGGGACTTAATACTGGCACATGATGGGGGGGACTTAATACTGGCACATGATGATGTGGGGACTTAATACTGTCACATGATGGGGGGGACTTAATACTGGCACATGATGGGGGGGACTTAATACTGGCACATGATGGGGGGGCTTAATACTGGCACGATGGGGGGCTTAATACTGGCACATGATGGGGGGTCTTAATACTGGAACATGGGGGGGCTTAATACTGGCACATGATGGGGGGGCTTAATACTGGCACGTAATGGGGGGCTTATTACTAGCACGTAATGGGGGGCTTATTACTGGCACGTGATGGGGGGGCTTATTACTGGCACGTGATGGGGGGATTATTACTGACACATTGGGGGCTTATTACTGGCACGTGATGGGGGGCTTATTACTGGCACGTGATCGGGGCTCTTGTTACTGGCACGTGATGGGTGCTTATTACTGGCACATTGGGGGGCTCTTGTTACTGGCAGTGGCACGTTATTGAGGGCACTTATTACTGGCACATTATTGGTGGGCACTATAGGGGCATCTACTGAGGCCACAAAGAAGGGGTGTTTTATATGGGGGGCTCTGTACAGTAGCATTTTATACTGGGACACATTATGGTGGGTACTATGGAGAAGGGGAGACAGGAGTACTATGGAGTCATCTACGGGGGGCACTAAGAAGGGGTATTTTATACTTGCAAATTATGGGGGACACTGAGGGCATCTACTGGGGCACGGTATATAGGGCATTTTATACTGGTACATTATGGGGGGCACTAGCAGGGAGGGGGGAGAGGAGCACTCTGGGGGCATTTACTGGGGGCACTATATAGGGGTATTTTATACTGGTACATTATGGGGGGCACTAGCAGGGAGGGTGGAGAGGAGCACTATGGAGGCATTTACTGGGGCCCTATATAGGGGTATTTTATACTGGCACATTATGGGGGACATTAGCTCAACTGGGGGCATAAGGGGGTATGTTTTGCACATTATAAGGAGAATTATTTCTACTGGGGGGGGGCATTATGATGGGCTTTATTATTCCCCATGGTATGACCCCTTCTAGTAGCAGCACCAGCCTCTCCCTGCTCTGCTATCCCTCTGCCCCTTCTCCAAATCCTTATTATGAAATCTTTCTCATTAGGATAAAATACAACATCAGCTCCGCCGAGCACCGGCCAAAGTGTGGAAGTGGTGTCCGAGATCCCCAAGGGCCAAGCCAAGTAATTGTAAGTGTTCATGTGAAATATGTTTATTTTATATATGTACACTCCTGTGAGAGGCGGGGAGGGAGATCTGTGGATGACACTGTTATAGGGAGGGAGATCTGTGGATGACACTGTTATGGAGGGGGAAATGGGGATGACACTGTCATGTGGTGGATCTGTGGATGACACATATAGCATAAGATGCTATATACGGTATGTGGCATCCACAGATCCCCCTCTCTATAAAAGTGTCATCCACAGAGAGCTGGACTTTTCTTCCCTGTTGCGGTTTTAGGTATTGGGTAAAGTATTGCAGCATTTCTAAGCGTACTTGTGTAAATGTCTCGTTGTTATAGCTGCCCCCCCATTTTTGTCCTGGCCCCCAGTGTGCCCCCCCAAAATTTGAAAGCTAGAGACGCCACTGCTGAGCAATGCCCATCTGCCTGGGGCTTCTGAGCAGAGTATAAATGTAGATGGTTCCTACACTGCCCTGAACATTGTAGGCTTAGGTAAGTCCAAGAGGCAGTATATTAGTGTTAGGTACCCATCCGCAGAAGGCACCTTGACGCCTGGTAGATGGGCCCGACACGCTTTTGATCAAAAATGTGCGCTAAGAGCTTCCATTTTTCCATTTATAGTAGGTATAATACCACTTTAATTTAGAATGATCCCCATTTCTCAGCTCTATTGTTTGTATGTGAAATGTTGTGCAGCCATTTTTTTTTATCAACTATGTTTGCTTGAAGGATATGCACCTCTGACTATGAATAAGAATGTGCTAATCTAAATTTTCTTGTAGTCTTTTTTGATGTATTAATTTTTTATGTATTTCTTTTTTAGCACAAGACCACAACAAAATGTGAAAAAAGTAAAAAAAAAGTGAAAGGATCTGAATAGTTTTTGAATGCACTGTATCTTTGACCCTTTTATACTTGTATTAGTTTTATATAGAGTTGAGCGAAGCGTGCTTCAGATGCTTAATACGAAGTCGCTACATTCAAAACTTCGGAATAATACTGTACATTCATCACCTAACAGCATTAGAATGTATGGGGTCCGATGAGCCGCAGTAAAGTTATTGATGAAGTAGCACGGTTCAGAGATACCAGTCGGAACCAAAGCAGAGTTCGGTTTCAGGTTTTAAAGTGTTTTTTTTTACTTTAAAAATGAACTTCCGAAGTTATTCAACGAAGTCTCTCATGATTTCGTAAAAAACAAACTTCGGCTCAACAAAGCCCATACATTCTAATACTGTACAGAGACAAATCTGCGTACAGTATGTTTCCGAAGTTTTGAACGAAGCGACTTCGGATTAAGCATTTGAATCTCGCTTCGCTCAACTCTAGTTGTATGATGTGATTCTGAGAGTGACAGCCCTGGTGGTTAACATTTCAGATCCCACAATCATAATCTTGCAGTTTTGAAGTCTGGCTACTCTGCTAAAGGTACAGAAACTGATGTTGAATTCGTCTGAATTGCACTGGGGAAGGGAGGGGGGGGGGGGTGTCTAGGGAAGCTTTTTGAAAAGAGCTGTAACTGTAGCTAATTTTTTGTCACTCAACTTTGCCAAAGAGGACAAATCAGAGGGATGTACCTTTTGAAAATGGAATACATGTAAGTACAGTGCCTTGCAAAAGTATTCACCTCCATTGGCCTTTTTCGTATTTTGTTACATTACAGCCTTAAGTTTAATGTTTTGTTAATCGGAATTTTATGAGATGGATCAGAACACAATAGTCTAAGTTGCTGAAGTGAAATGATAAAAATACAGTCCTGATCAAAAGTTTAAGACCACTTGAAAAATGGCAAAAAAAAAAATCATATTTAGCATGGCTGGATCTTAACAAGGTTCCAAGTAGAGCTTCAACATGCAACAAGTAGAAAAGGGAGTGAGACAAAACATTTTTTGAGCATTCAATTTAATGAAAACAACGAATAAACAGGCTGTTTTTTAGCTGATCAAAAGTTTAGGACCACACCTCCCAAAAAAAAAACTAAACCCCCCCAAAACAGAAATCCAACTTCCAAACATGAACTCAGTAATGAGTAGCTCCGCTGTTATTGTTTATCACTTAAAAAGAAAAAATCCGGCATGCTTGATGCAAGCGTTTCCATGAGGTGAGTGGGAACATTTCTCCAAGTGGTGAAGACGGCCGCACGAAGGCCATCTACTGTCTGGAACTGTTGTCCATTTTTGTAAACTTCCCTTGCCATCCATCCCCAAAGGTTCTCAATTGGATTTAGATCAGGAGAACACGCAGGATGGGCCAAAAGAGTGATGTTATTCTCCTGGAAGAAGTCCCTTGTCCTGCGGGCATTGTGTACTGTAGCGTTGTCCTGTTGAAAAACCCAGTCGTTACCACACAGACGAGGGCCCTCAGTCATGAGGAATGCTCTCTGCAACATCTGGACATAGCCAGTGGCCGTTTGACGCCCCTGCACTTCCTGAAGCTCCATTGTTCCACTGAAGGAAAAAGCACCCCAGACCATTATGGCGCCCCCTCCACTGTGGCGCGTAGAAAACATCTCAGGTGGGATCTGCTTGTCATGCCAGTAACATTGGAAACCATCAGGACCATCAAGGTTACATTTTGCAAAGGTTGCTGTCTTGCAAAGTCCAAACGAGCAGTTCTGTGGCGTTCAAGGAGACGAGGTCTTTGAAGACGTTTTTTGTTTTTGAAGCCCTTCAGTCTCAGATGCCGTCTGATGGTTATGGGGCTGCAGTCAGCACCAGTAAGGGCCTTAATTTGGGTCGAGGATCGTCCAGTGTCTTGACGGACAGCCAATTGGATCCTCCGGCTCAGTGCTGATGAAATTTTTTTGGGTCTTCAACTTGACTTTTTTGTTCCATAACCCTCAGGATCATTTAAGAAATTCCAAATGCCTGTCTTACTGCGTCCCACCTCAGCAGCGGTGGCACGCTGTGAGAGACCCTGCTTATGTAGTTCAACAACCCGACCACGTTCAAAAAGGGAGAGTTTTTTGGCCTTTGCCATCACAACGTGTGACTACCTGACAGAAAATGACAATGAATCCACATCTTTGCACAGATTTGGCCTTTTAAAGGCATGTGGTCCTAAAATTTCGATCAGCTGAAAAACAGCCTGTTTCAGTTTAATCATTATTTTCAATTAATTGAATGCTCAAAAAATGTTTTGTCTCACTCTCATTTCTTCTTGTTTCATGTTGAAGGTCTACTTGGAACCTTGTTAAGATCCAACAATGTAAAATATCATTTTTTTGCCATTTTTCAAGTGGTCTTAAACTTTTGATCAGGACTGTATATAAATAAAACTATTGTTTAGAAATAGAAAACATAACATTGGCATGTGCGTATGTATTCACCCCCTTTGTTAGGAAGCCCATAAAAAGCTCTGGTGCAACCAATTACCTTTAGAAGTCACATCATTAGTGAAATGATGTCCACCTGTGTACAATCTAAGTGTCACACGATCTGTCATTACATATACACAACTTTTTTGAAAGGCCCCGGAGGCTGCAACACTTAAGCAAGAGGCATCACTAACCAAACACTGCCATGAAGACCAAGGAACTCACCAAACAAGTAAGGGACAATGTTGTTGAGAAGTACAAGTCAGGGTTAGGTCATAAAGAAATATCCAAATCTTTGATGATCCCTAGGAGCACTATCAAATCTATCATACAAAATGGAAAAAAACATGGCACAACAGCAAACCTGCCAAGAGATGGCCGCCCACCAAACTCACAGACCGGGCAAGGAGGGCATTAATCAGAGAGGCAGCACTGAGACTTAAGTCCACAGCAGAGACTGGAGTATCTGTACATAGGACGACAATAAGCTGTACACTCCATAGAGGTGGGATTTGTGGCAGAGTGGCCAGAAGAAAGCCATTACTTTCAACTAAAAACAAAAAGGCACGTTGTGAGTTTGTGAAAAGGCATGTGGGAGACTCTCAAAATGTATGGAGGAAGGTGCTCTGGTCTGATGAGACTAAAATTGAACTTTTTGGCCATCAAAGAAAACGCTATGTCTGGCGCAAACCCAACACATCACCCAAAGATCACCATCCCCACATGGTGGTGGCAGCATCATGCTGGGAGGACTGGGAAACTGAGCAAAACCTGTACCACTCTGTGCGTGATCTGAGGCTAGGACGGAGGCTCTCCTTCCAGAAGGACAATGACCCCAAACACACTGCTAAAGGAACACTTGAGTGGTTTAAGGGGAAACATGTAATTGTGTTGGAATGGCCTAGTCAAAGCCCAGATCTTAATCCAATAGAAAATCTGTGGTCAAAAGTGCAAACCATCCAACTTAAAGGAGCTGGAGCAGTTTTGCAAGAAGGAATGGGCAAAAATCCCAGGGGTAAGATGTGGCAACTGCTCATACAGACTTATCCAAAGCGACTTAGAGCTGTGATTGCCGCAAAAGGTGGCTTTACAAAGTATTGACTTTGGGGGTTAATAGTTATGCACATTGACTTTTTCTATTATTTTATCATATTTGTTGTTTGCTTCACAATAAAAAAAACAAAAAACACCTTCAAAATTGTGGGCAAGTTCTGTAAATTAAATGATGCAAATCCTCAAACAATACATGCTAATTCCAGGTTGTGAGGCACCAAAATACAAAAAAAAGTAAAGGGGGGGGGAGGGTGAATACTTTTGCAAGGCACTGTATGTAGGTACCCAGACAATAAAGGAGACCTTACATTGGGTGGTGGCTTGTACGTATGTTTGGTTGCCATCCCTACAATATAAATATATCCATAAAGTTGTCTAATAATATTGAAACACATTGCTCGAATTATGTCACCACACGGTGCTCAAATAATACCTCTACTCAAAAGATATCAACATATGGATGTAGCAGGGTTAACACACATGCTTTATGAGAAGTGTTATCTAAACTAAATGCGTTAAGCAAACACCTTCAATTGCTTTTCAATGGATTTTGTTTCAAGATAACGCGATGAGTCAAGAAATTTGAGTTAAGAGTGTGTGTGTTACCCCTGCTACATCTGTACAGAGCTCAAATATTACCACCATTAGGGTTGAGTGAATCAAAGTCCATGGGCCGGCTGCCATCATCTTGCTTGAAGATCTTACACAAAATCCAGTGCGCGTTGACATATGACGTCACCACGCTGGCTGCACAAGATTTTGCAAGATCTTCAAACAAGATGGTGGCAGCCGACCGATCGTGAGCAAATGGATCAGGTAAGTCAGATTTTAATTTTTTTTAAGTTTTACACACTGGTATTTATATCAGATGCCGCGATCATGTATGGACACAGCATCTGAGGGATACAATGACAGGGAGCGGTGCAATCGTGCTACTTGACTCTACTTGGTTCCCGTGTTGCGGTCCACATCATGGGCACGGCGGCCATACGGTCTGGCAAATGGACCCATGCAGTGCTCATATACCATCACTCTAATTACACCAACCTACACTGCTCAAATAATACCAATATACAGTTGTATATGAGTAATACCATCATACAGATCTCAAATGATGTGACGGCAGTGCCTAAATAATACCATTATACAGAGCTGAAATAATACAGACATACTGTGCTCACATAACACCATCGCTCTAATTTTACCAACATACAAAAATCGAATTATACCGTTATACAGTACACAAATAATACCAACACATAGTGTAGTTCTAAAATAATATAGCCATACAGTATTTAAATAATGACACCGTTCTAATTATACCAACATGCAGTGCTGAAAACTGTACCAATATACAGTGCTCAGATTATACCAACATACAGTGCTCAAATAATTCCATCATACAGGACTCAGTACCACCTTACCATGCTCAAATATTTCCAAAATAACAGCTTCATACATAAAGTTACTGTATCTAGTAACAATTATTATGTCTCAATATAGCTGGGGCAGATCTACAGGGTGGGCCATTTATATGGATACACCTTAAAAAAATGGGAATGGTTGGTGATATTAACTTCCTGTTTGTGGCACATTAGTATATGTGAGGGGGGAAACTTTTCAAGATGGGTGGTGACCATGGCGGCCATTTTGAAGTTGGCCATTTTGTATCCAACTTTTGTTTTTTCAATAGGAAGAGGGTCATGTGACACAACAAACTTATTGGGAATTTCACAAGAAAAACAATGGTGTGCTTGGTTTTAACGTAACTTTATTCTTTCATGAGTTATTTACAAGTTTCTGACCACTTATAAAATGTGTTCAATGTGCTGCCCATTGTGCTGGATTGTCAATGCAACCCTCTTCTCCCACTCTTCACACACTGATAGCAACACCGCAGGAGAAATGCTAGCACAGGCTTCCAGTATCCGTAGTTTCAGGTGCTGCACATCTCGTATCATCTGAAGGCAATCGTCTATGCTGTGAAGATACGAGATGTGCAGCACCTGAAACTACGGATACTGGAAGCCTGTGCTAGCATTTCTCCTGCGGTGTTGCTATCAGTGTGTGAAGAGTGGGAGAAGAGGGTTGCATTGACAATCCAACACAATGGGCAGCACATTGAACACATTTTATAAGTGGTCAGAAACTTGTAAATAACTCATAAAAGAATAAAGTTACGTTAAAACCAAGCACACCATTGTTTTTCTTGTGAAATTCCCAATAAGTTTGATGTGTCACATGATCCTCTTCCTATTAAAAAAACAAAAGTTGGATTCAAAATGGCCGACTTTAAAATGGTCGCCATGGTCACCACCCATCTTGAAAAGTTTCCCCCCTCACATATACTAATGTGCCACAAACAGGAAGTTAATATCACCAACCATTCCCATTTTATTAAGGTGTATCTTTATAAATGGCCCACCCTGTATATATGGGTCCCAGCCAAACCCTCATTGATCCATGCCGATTCATTTTGACAAAAGTGATGTCTTGTACATTGATGGAGTACAACTTTGTCTGTTTGAGTGCGTCAATGGCACCTGTCGCATTGAAAACCCTCTCTGAGATTATACTGGAGGCTGGACAAGAAAGAAGAGAGAGACAATACTGGACCAGTTCCGGACACTCTTCTTGTCTGCCTGCCCAGAAGTCCATGAGATCAGGGAACGCAGTATGAGATGGAGAAGGGCCACAGTCCAGGTAGGACTGAACCTATTTGTTGAGGCTGTAGGTCTCTGTTTGCTGATTTGGGTCATTCTGGCACAGTACATAAAAAGAACTGCTTCATCATGTTTATACTGAACTGGCTGTTGTAGCTGTGGCTTCTGCTACTTTTGATAGTGGAGATGGTGAGACGTGGGTGACTCTGTGGGGCGGAGAGAGGGGCCTCAGACACACGGGCTGTAGGTGTCTGCTTGCGGAAAGCTGTGGCAAGCTGTATACAGAATGTCTACTGGTAATAAAGCAATTTTGCCTCACCTTTTACCATTAAAGAAAACATTCCCTCATTTAGCTTTGATAGTGAGGGTCTGAAAGCACGGCTATCTAGAAATCATCAGTTTGATGATTACATTTTACTAATAGAGATGAGCGAATCGAATCCCCCGAAGTGGAAATCGATCTGAATTTCTGAATAAATTCGATTCGCCTCGAAGCCGTATTGAATCGATTTAACCTGAAATAGTGTAAAAAAAAAACTTAAAAAATTCAAACTTACCGCCTCCATTTGCTCACGACGGGCTGCCGGCTGCCATCTTGATTGAAGATCCCATGCGTGGTGACGTATGACGTCACCATGCCGGCCGGAATGATGACGTCATCTCGCGCCGTACGGGGTTTCGAGCCTGATCTTCAAGCAAGATGGCAGTGGCCGGCCCGTCGCTAGCAAATGGAGGCGGTAAGTTTGATTACATTTTTATAAATGTTCATTTCACACAGTTTTTACACTCAGATGCCGCGATCATGTATGAACGCGGCATCTGAGGGGTACAATGATGGGGAGCAGCACTATCGCAGCTCCCTGTTATTGCACCCGCTACTTACAAAAAAATGCGCTTCGTGACGAAGTTATTCTTTTGTAAAATTCGGCAAAACAGCCGAATCGTGAGATTTTTTTGGAGCTTCCCTTAATAACAAATACATCAAACTTTGCAGATATGAAGTATCACCAGGAGGAGAACTCTGCTAATTATTACTATGTGGCCCCATCAACGATGATGTACCCTGATAGAGGCGTGGCCCATTACTGCCATAAGACCTGCTGGGAGGGGGTTTTGATAAGAAACTGCACCTTCCCTAAGTGCTAATGCAGTCCTCTGGTGGACTATGTAGTAGTGCTTAGACCAGGGTGGTCACTGGACTGCTAATAAGGATATGGATAGGATATGGCTTCACAACTGGTAGGGTTTCAAATGCACCACATAATGTTGAGGGCCCGTCTTTTATTTTTGAGGACCTCTCTGTTGTGTAGGTTCCAGTTCTCAAGTTCTATTGTATCTTTTGCCTTTTATTTATTTGTAGAATGTAAAAATTCTGCGTCATATTATTAGGATTTTTTTTTTTTCTGTTTTTAGCTACCGTATCTCTTCCTGTGTGTACTGTTTCAGTCTGATCAATAGCTCACTGTAGCATGTGCAGTCAACTCCATTTTCTTCTTAATTAGCAGCTGCTCAGAGACGAGAAACATGTGCAGAACCAGCCCTAGCCAAATACCATACTGCCTGCAATTATAAAAAGAAAAGGGGGGAAAAAGGTCCTGTATTGGAAAGCATATCAAATTTCAATCCGCTGGGGCTGCCATGCTGGCCTCAAAAACACAGTCACCTGACATCTTAGGGATGCTAATGTAAATTATGCAAGCTTTTAAAGAACGTGCCTGTATAATCAGCTGGCAGAAGGTGATAGGACTGTCTATTCTATGTAGTTTTTGGGCAAAAATATAAGTCTGTCATGCTTCTGCTCTTATACAGGAAATAGAGAAATAACAGACGGTTTACACACTGCATCCTGGACAGATTTGATGAGCTAATAAAAAATTCAGGACCGGTTTTCCAGGCTCATCACACTATCTAGTAACTGACTTCAGGAACTTCCTACCAAATATCATTTTACTTGTTAACTTGTTACTTTTTTTATTACCTTTTCTAGGTATAAACCTCCCTGATGGTCTTCTTGGATGGACCAAACAATTCTTACTACTGTCTACTGTTCTGAAGAACAATTTTTTTCAGAGTTTTCCTTTAAAGGAGTTGTTTCACTAATGTCCGGCTTGAAATCTTGAAAACATATTGATATTGCTATTCTGAACAGTCGTTAATAGATTTTCTTCAATCAGCCAGGAAACACCAGTGAAAAATGCCTTATAGATGTGTATGGGAGAATGTTGTGGGCATGCTCTATAACCTAGAGGAGGGAAGAGGGGCTGAGTTGTCTCCGTCACTGCTTATCCATGGTGGATCCATGTTATTGGCCTCCAGTTTTATAATAAAGGTATTACTCCTGCCTTTGATAATAATGAGAAGACTGCTGAAAAGTAGACTTCCAAATTACATGGCACCATCTGAAAAGCTTAATTAGAATATATTTTAATTATGTATGTCAAATATGTCACTCATAGGGGGAAATTTTCATACTCTCCACCCTATCATTTGGTGCTTACCTCCAAAATCCTAGTATAACGCTTTCAGTACCGAGCCACTTTTCACTTTAAATCCCAGGTTGATTTTGACACATTATATTTCATGTTAGTGGTGAATTTGAGTGAATATTTTTTACCTTTATTTATAAAAAAAAAATCCAAAATTTACAGAAAATGTGGAATAATTAGCTGTTTTCTAAATTTGAATTTCTCTGCTTTTAAGGCCTCTTTCACACGGCCGTTTTTTTTTTTCCGTTTTGCGGGCCGTTTTTTGCGGTCCATATACGGTCCGTATATGGAACAATTCATTTCAATGGTTCCGCAAAAAAAACGGAATGTGTTCCGTATGCATTCCGTTTCCGTATTTCCGTTTTTCCGTTCCGTTTAAAGATAGAACATGTCCTATATTTGGCCGCAAATCACGTTCCGTTGCTCCATTAAAGTCTATGGGTCCGCAAAAAAATGGAATGCATACGGAAATGCATCCGTATGTCTTCCGTATCTGTTCCGTTTTTTGCATAACCATCTATTTAAAATGTTATGCCCAGCCCAATTTTTTCTATGAAATTACTGTATACTGTATTTGCCATACGGAAAAACGGAACGGAAAAACGGAACGGAAACACAACGGAAACAAAAAACGGAACAACGGATCCGTTTAAAACGGACCGCAAAACACTGAAAAAGCCATACTGTCGTCTGAAAGAGGCCTAAGGCAGATAGTAATACCTCATCAAATAGATATTACTTTACATTTGCCATATGTCTACTTTATGTTGGCATCATTTTGTATATTACATTTTTTTTTTTTTTTAGGACGTTAGGAGGCTTAGAACTTTGGAAGAAATTCTTAAAATTTTTCAGAAAATTTCCAAAACCCACATTTCTTAAGGACCAGTTCAGTTAACCACCTCCCGTCCGCACGTTGACTATAAAGTCCGGGAGGTGGTTCTCTATTTCTGAATGGACGTTCCAGAACGTCCGTTCAGAAACTGCAGCTGCACGCTAATCGTGCAGCTGCTGATCGGGTTGCCCGCTGTCAGTGACAGCAGGGCAAACCAGAGAGAAGGCAGGGACAGTGCCCAGGTGTCCCTGCCTTCTGGATCGCTGCATACACAGCGCTCACCGAGCGCTGTGTATGCAGAGCAGGAAGCGCTAGGCGCTTCCTGTTCCAGCCCGGCGGTCATGTGACCGACGGGACTGGAGAGTTCAGGAGCTGTGAGGTCTTTCAGAGACCTCGATCAGCCCTGCACTTAGGCTGTACAGCGCTGTATTGCGCTGTCCAGCCTCTCTGGGGGGTGTATTTCTCCTGTAACTGGGGCTACTATGTCAGCCCCAGTTACAGGAGAAATCAACAGTGAAATGTCTTGTATGACCTTATGGCGGACGAAAAGTGTATAATAAAAAATTAAAAAATAAAGTGTTAAAAAAATAAAATAAAAAAAAGGTTTCACATGTAAAAAAAAAAATTCCACAAGTAAGGAATAAAATTATTATTATTTTTTAAATGTTAAAAATAAAATAGACATATTTGGTATTGCCGCGTCCGTGACGGTCGGCTCTATAAATATATCACATAATCGACCCAGTCCAATAAACACCATAAAAAAATTAAATAAATAACTGTAAAAAAAAGCAATTTTTGTCACCTTACATCACGAAAAGTGCAACACCAAGTGATCATAATGGCGTATGTCCCACAAAATGGTACAAATAAAACCGTCACCTCATTCCGCAAAAAATGAGCCCCTACATAAAAACATCTTTAAAAAAAAACATATATATATATACACCAAAATAGTACCAATAAAAATGTCATCTTATGTAGTTTCCAAAATGGGATCACTTCTTGGGAGTTTCTACTGTAAGGGTGCATCAGGGGGGCTTCAAATGGGACATGGCATCTAAAAACCATGTGGAGTTCCTTTTCTTCTGCGCCCTGCTGTGTGCCCATACAGCAGTTTATGACCACATGTGGGGTGTTTCTGTAAACCGCAGAATCTGGGTAATAAAGATTGAGTTTTGTTTGGCTGTTAACCATCGAAGAAAAAATTGGATTAAAATGGAAAATCTGCCAAAAAAGTGAAATTTAAAAATTTGATCTCCATTTTACTTTAATTCTTGTGGAAAGGGTTAACAAAGTTTGTAAAATCGGTTTTAAGTAACTTGAGGGGTGTAGTTTCTACAATGGGGTCATTTATGGGGGTATCCACTATGTAGGCCCCACAAAGTGACTTCAGACCTGAACTGGTCCTTAAAAAGTGGGTTTTGGCAATTTTCTTAAAAATTTGAAGAACTGCTTCTAAACTTCTAAGCCTTCTAACGTCCTAAAAAAATAAAATGACATTTCCAAAATGATGCCAACATAAAGTAGACATATGGGGAATGTTAAGTAATAAATATTTAATGAGGTATCACTTTCTGTTTTAAAAGAAGAGAAATTAAAATTTAGAAAATTTTGGATTTTTTCATTAATAAAGGTGAAATATATTGACTCAAAATTATTACTATTATGAAGTACAATGTGTCACGAGAAACCAATTTCTGAATGACTTGGATAAGTAAAGGTGTTCCAAAGTTATTACCACATAAAGTGAGATATGTCAGTTTTACAAAATTAGGCCTTGTCAGGAAGGGGGCAAATGGCCCAGATGGGAAGTGGTTAAGAAGTCATTTTGTGGGGCTTACATGGTAGAAACCCCCAATAAATTACCCTAATTTAAAACCTACACCCTTAAAGTTATTCAAAACTGATTTTTGGAAACTGTGTTAAAGGGGTTCTGCCCTTTCATTTAACTGATGATCTATCCTCTGGATAGATCATCAACTTCTGATCGGCGGGGGTCTGACACCCGGGACCCCCGCCGATCAGCTGTTTGAGAAGGCAGCGGCGCTCCAGCAGCGCCGCGGCCTTGTCACTGTTTACAACCGGCCCACTGACGTCACGACTAGTATCAACTAGCGTGGGCGGGGCTAAGCTCCATTCAAGTGAACAGAGTTAAATGAAAGTGCAGAACCCCTTTAACCCTTTAGGTGTTTGTAAAGGGGGAATAATAACCAACAATATTTATGTAAATATCAATAATTAATATTCGTAAATGGGAGGAGCCGTCTATTGATGACTCCGCCCATTTATACCTTTATATAACAATAATACAATACTTTGCCTTTACCTTACGCTAATCACTAAGTGTCACGGAACCATGAACCAGACGTACAACAAGAGATAAGAGAAAATAAGAAGGCTTTATTGAAAATAAAGCTGTAAAGCAAAAGTCCAAACGGATGGTGAAACCGAGCAGAGTCTTTGCGAAGCCAGAGGTCAGGAACCAGAAGGGTAGTCAGACGAAGCCAGGATCAGGAACCAGCAGGGTAGTCAGACGAAGCCAGGATCAGGAACCAGCAGGGTAGTCAGACGAAGCCAGGATCAGGAACCAGCAGGGTAGTCAGACGAAGCCAGGATCAGGAACCAGAAGCAGCAGCAGTCTTAGAAGCATGTGAACACAAGAGGACCAAGCAAGGAACTGAAGCCACAGACCTCCTATATATATGAGCTAGGCATCCAGCTCCTCCCAGTGGGAAGGAGGAGCCGCAGGGTGGAAGGCTACAAGAAACCCAGAAACCAAGATGGCCGCCAGCACATGTCAAACGAAGGAGAACAGCAAGAAGGTAAGACCATGACAGTACCTCCCCCTCAAGGGCCCCTCCTCCGCAGAGCACAAAACGGTTTCTGAGGGAAGCGTGCGTGGAAGGCTCGGAGCAAGGCAGGAGCATGGACATCTGCGGAGGGAACCCAGGAACGCTCCTCTGGACCATAACCACGCCAATGGACCAAAAACTGCAACCGACCGCGGACCAGGCATGAGTCCAGGATATTGCTCACCTCATATTCCTCACGATTGCCCACTTGGACCGGACGAGGCCGAGGAACCGAGGAAGTGAAACGATTACACACCAGTGGCTTCAACAGGGAGACATGAAACACGTTGGAGATCCGCATGCCAGGAGGAAGCGCAAGGGCATAGGCTACCGGGTTTACCCTGCGAAGCACTCGGAAGGGACCAACAAAGCGAGGCGCCAGCTTGGGAGTGGGCACTCGAAGGTTGAGGTTGCGGGTGGACAACCATACACGGTCTCCGACCTGGTAGGAAGGAGTAGGCGCTCGTCTGCGATCAGCCTGGAGTCTCTGGCGCTGCGCAGAGACCTCAAGGGACTTCTGGATCTGTACCCAAGAAGCACGTAGGACGGAAAGGTGATCCTCCACAGCCGGAATATCCTGGGGAGAGAATACCTCCGGTAACACGGCAGGTTGGAACCCATAATTGGCCATAAAGGGAGACGTCCCAGAGGAAGAGTTCACCGCCGTGTTCCTGGCAAACTCAGCCCAAGGCAGGAGGTCAACCCAATTGTCTTGGTGATCGGAGACATAGCAACGAAGGAATTGCTCCAAGGCCTGATTGGATCGTTCTGCGGCCCCATTGGACTGAGGGTGGTAGGCCGAGGAGAAGGAGAGATGAATCCCCAACTGGGAGCAAAAGGCGCGCCAGAACCTGGACACAAACTGACTCCCCCGATCCGACACAATCTCCTTGGGCAAACCGTGCAACCGGAAGACCTCCCTGGCAAAAATCGTGGCCAACTCTTGTGCAGAGGGTAACTTCTTGAGAGGAACACAGTGGCACATCTTGGAAAACCGATCCACAATCATGAGAATGACCGTATGGCCTCGGGATGCAGGGAGGTCCACAATGAAATCCATCCCCAGGTGTGACCATGGGCGCTCCCCGGTGGCTATGGGTTGCAGAAGGCCCAACGGAAGGTGCCGAGGGGACTTACTCTGGGCACAAACGGAGCATGCCGCTACATATGCGGCGATGTCGGAACGTAGGGAAGGCCACCAGAACAGACGTGAAACAGCCCTGGACAGCTGATTCTTTCCAGGATGCCCCGCGGTCTTGGAGTTATGGTAGGTTCGCAACAACCGAGTGCGCAACTCCTCAGGCACAAAACATCTGCCGTTGGGTCTCCCAGAGGGAGCACCAGATTGAGCCGCCAAAATCTGCTCACCCAGGGGAGAGGTCAGGCTGGTACGAATGGCGGCCAGGATCTGATTCGGAGGTATGACCGAAGTCGGAATCGACTCCTCCCTGGACAGCTCGGAGTACTGCCGTGATAAGGCATCCGCCCTGATGTTCTTGGAACCGGGTAGGTAGGAGACCACGTAATTAAAACGTGACAAGAACAGAGCCCATCTGGCCTGACGTGGTGTCAATCTCTTGGCCTCAGAAAGGTAGGTCAGATTCTTGTGGTCCGTCAGGATGAGAACCGGACCACCGAACCCTCGAGCAAGTGCCTCCATTCTTTAAGGGCCTGCACGATGGCCAATAACTCCCTGTCACCAATCTGATAGTTGCACTCCGCGGAAGACAGTTTCCGGGAGTAAAACCCACAAGGAAGCAGAGGACCCTCTGGTGTTCTACGCTGAGACAGAAGGGCGCCTACTCCCGTCTCAGACGCGTCCACCTCGAGGACAAAGGGCAACCCAGGGTTGGGATGCGACAGAATCGGAGCCGACACAAAGGCGGACTTTAGGGCCTCAAAAGCTCGGATGGCCTCGAGCGGCCAGACCTGGGAATTACTGCCCTTCCTGGTCAGATCCGTGAGAGGCTTGGCCAGCATGGAAAAGTCCCTGATGAACTTCCGATAATAATTGGCGAAGCCCAAAAAGCGCTGCAGGGAACGAAGACCACTGGGCTGGGGCCACTGTAAGACAGCCGAAACCTTCTCAGGATCCATGGAGAACCCCTCAGCGGAAATGATGTAACCTAAGAAGGTTACCTGGGATCGGTGAAATTCGCATTTCTCAAGCTTACCGAACAGCTTGTTCTCTCGTAACCGTTGCAACACTCGTCTGACATCCAGAATGTGGGCCTCCATGGATTCAGAATATACCAAGATGTCATCCAAATAGACTACCACACACTGCTGCAACAGGTCACGGAAAACATCGTTGATGAATTCCTGAAAGACTGCGGGCGCATTGCACAACCCAAAGGGCATAACCAAGGATTCGTAATGACCGGTCCTGGTGTTAAACGCGGTCTTCCACTCATCGCCCGCCTTGATCCTTACCAGGTTATATGCCGCCCTCAGGTCGAGTTTGGTAAAGACCGTGGCCCCTTTAAGGCGATCGAACAGCTCGGAAATCAAGGGTATCGGGTAAGCGTTCTTGATCGTGATGCGATTGAGACCCCTGTAATCGATGCAAGGCCTCAACTCACCGCCCTTCTTTTTCACAAAGAAAAATCCAGCCCCTGCCGGGGACGAAGATTTGCGAATGTGTCCGCGTGAAAGCGCCTCCCTCACGTACTCCTCCATGGCCTCATTCTCCGCTACCGACAGTGGATAGACTTTGCCACGAGGAGGAACGGCACCAGATTGTAACTCTATGGCACAATCGTATGGGCGGTGCGGAGGTAGGGCAACCGCGCGCACCTTATCGAATACATCCCGGTACTCCTCGTATTCAGGAGGCAACAGAGAGTCCGAGGAAGTACACAGCAACTTGACAGACCCATGGATGCAACTAGCCCCACACTGCGGTGACCACGAGAGGATCTCGACCGATCTCCAATCGAAAGTCGGATTATGCTTCTGGAGCCAGGGGTACCCCAAGACCACCGAGTAGTGTGGAGACGAAAT
Source organism: Bufo bufo (assembly GCF_905171765.1). Lineage (NCBI taxonomy): Eukaryota > Metazoa > Chordata > Amphibia > Anura > Bufonidae > Bufo > Bufo bufo. Next base: position 50,380,181 of record NC_053392.1, read on the forward strand.
AACCTGGAGGCAGACCGACTCTCTGTGAACGGCACCAATGGCTATCCCCACTGGAAGGGTCTCATGAGTCACGTGTGGCGGCAAAAGGGGTCTGCCGTCTATCGCCTCAAGAGCCAGTGGGGAACCTCGAGCCTGCAGAGGAATGGAATTGGTGGCAGCGAACACACTATCAATGAACAAACCACCAGCACCAGAGTCCACCAACGCCTGGGTCGTCACCGAGCCCCCGACCCAGGAGAGGACAACAGTGATCAGTGGTTTGTCAACACGGGAAACCGGGGACGAGGAGACTCCACCCAAGATCTGCCCCCGACAGGATCTCAGGTACGAGCGTTTTCCCGGACGGTTCGGACATGCCAACCGAAAATGCCCACCGAGACCACAGTACATGCATCGGCCCTCGCGTCTCCGGAGTGCCCTCTCCCCCTCGGACAGGCGAGCAAACCCCAGCTGCATGGGTTCACCCCCAGACAAGTCATCCCCAGGAGGCGTGGGAGGAGAGGGAGGCACGGGTGGGACAGCAAACGTAGGCACCAATCTGTTAGAAGACCTCCGCAGGTACTCCTTAAAGGAAGGTCTCTCCCTGAGTCTGGTGTCAATCAAAATCAGGAAAGAAATAAGAGACTCGAGCTCAACTGGTAGGTCCTTAGCTGCAACCTCATCCTTCAAGGCATCCGAGAGACCATGAGAGAAAGCAGCGACCAGAGCCTCATTATTCCAGCCCACCTCTGCTGCCAGGGTACGAAATTCAATGGCGTATTCAGCTACGGATCGTGAACCCTGTCTGATGGACATAAGGAGCTTCGCAGCAGAGGCAGCACGAGCCGGCACATCGAATACCTTCCGAAGAGAAGCAACAAAGCCGGAAAACTCGGCAACCACCGGATTGTTGTTCTCCCATAAAGGGCTGGCCCAGGCCAAGGCCTTGTCCGAGAGCAGCGAGATCAAGAAGCCCACCTTTGATCTCTCAGTGGGAAAGGCATGTGGCAGCAACTCGAAATAAATGCCCACCTGGTTAAGGAAACCTCGGCACTGAGTTGGCTCTCCCCCAAGCGCTGTGGAAGAGGGGCAGAACCGGTCATACCCCGAAACACCGCAGGCGCAACAACAGGTGTCGGGGTAGACTCTGGCGCAACAACCGGAGCGGCAGTAGGAGCGAGCCCAGGAGCGACAACCGACCCATCGCATCGGGAGCGAAATGAGCCGTGCGTTCAAGCAGGGTTTGCAACGCCACAGCGAACCGACCCAACAGGTGATCCTGCTGATCAAGTCTGGCAACCAGCGTGGGTAGCGAGGATGGCCCTGTACCGTCAGAATTCATGGCTTGGTCCTAATGTCACGGAACCATGAACCAGACGTACAACAAGAGATAAGAGAAAATAAGAAGGCTTTATTGAAAATAAAGCTGTAAAGCAAAAGTCCAAACGGATGGTGAAACCGAGCAGAGTCTTTGCGAAGCCAGAGGTCAGGAACCAGAAGGGTAGTCAGACGAAGCCAGGATCAGGAACCAGCAGGGTAGTCAGACGAAGCCAGGGTCAGGAACCAGCAGGGTAGTCAGACGAAGCCAGGATCAGGAACCAGCAGGGTAGTCAGACGAAGCCAGGATCAGGAACCAGAAGCAGCAGCAGTCTTAGAAGCATGTGAACACAAGAGGACCAAGCAAGGAACTGAAGCCACAGACCTCCTATATATATGAGCTAGGCATCCAGCTCCTCCCAGTGGGAAGGAGGAGCCGCAGGGTGGAAGGCTACAAGAAACCCAGAAACCAAGATGGCCGCCAGCACATGTCAAACGAAGGAGAACAGCAAGAAGGTAAGACCATGACACTAAGCTAGCTGCATGCGCCTTACTACTAAACTATCGCTAATAACCACACATTACACAGATAGTTGTATATAAAACACAGTATTTATTAATACCAACAATACACTACGCACGCAATACACTAACAATACAGTACTATAAATACAGCACTAAACTACACTACACGGTTCCCAAATTCCACCCACAAACTAACTATACAATACACACACATGTATTAGCAGCCCTCCCACCTGGTTCTACTTACTGTCCCTATTGGGTACGACAAGGGAATAGGGGTGAGGTACAGTGGGGGAGTGATCAGGGCTTCAGGGATCGTAGGTGGGACAGGGTAGGTAAGGGTTGACAATGGGGGTGTTCAGGGCTGTACAGCAATGCAGGGGTTATTACCCTACAAGTGTACAGTGAGGAGGTGTATGCAGGCCACAGACAAATACCAAGGCTGCACAGCAATGCAAGGGTTAATCAGGGGGGGATATTCGTACAATTATGGCACTGCAGGAGTTAATACATACAGGCCAAGGAACACGGGGTAGTAACTATGCAGGGGTTAACCAGGGGGGGTTATAGGGGTAAACCAGGGGGAATAATCGTAATCTAATTATAAGCTATATCTATATATATTTATAGATCAATGGTTATAAATATATATACATATAGATGCACACACCACAATACAAACCTAGCTACAGTAGACAATTCCCAATTCCACCCCACACTCTAGCTGTACATACATTCCTTAGCAGCCCACCCAAAACACACACTCAGCTGCTACTGGGGTAAGCAGGCAGCAGTGAAGGGATAAGATTACAGGGAGTTGGAGGCAGGGAAGGGGTGAATCAGGGCAGGTGTATTAGGGGTCTGGAGGGAAAGGGTTACTCAGCCATCTTTAGGGCCATGTGGCCTCTCTTCCTTCAGGGAGCAGTCCCCATGTGTCTCTGATTGTAGTCCAGGTTCCAAAAGACCCCTCTTCCTGGCTTGAGGCTCCTATATCCGCCTCAGAACCAGCCCACCTCCCCCTCCTTAGGGATGTGACATCATAGTGTGACTGTGACGTTATGAGTGCACTCAGGACAGCCAGTTGACCCCCTGAGGCTAGCAGCACCACACGCCCAGCCATGTCACAAACACAAGGTGGGGGAGAGCATAGTAACTAGGCTGATAAACTCAACAAAAGGCCTCAGATCTATTGATCCCTTAGCCTTTGAAGTCACCAGCCACCTGGAGACATATCCACCCCACTGCAGGAACTGGCTAAACGCTGTCCCTATGGGGGGCATTTAAGTATATATATGTATATAGATACTTGGGGCGCATCTATATACACATATATACTCATTATAAACCTTGGGCATACATGGGCAGTTATAGGCTTATATATATATATATATATATATATACCTGGGGGAGAGCCATGGCAGATACACATATATAGATGTATGCACTGCATACACACACCCCCATATATATATATATATATATATATATATATATCTACATGAGAGGGACAGGAAATATATACTAACTATAAGGGGACACATATAAGGGGGCACATATTCCCCACAGGGGCCACATATTTCCCACAGGGGCCACCATGAGCCCCTGTGGGCCACTAAGGGCAGATGTGCGCAGATGCTGGGCACATCCGCGCACATCATCCTATGAAGTGACCATTAATGCATGTATATATATCATACATGCATGCACGTGTTTGCATACATATATGTATATATATGCATGCGTCTCAACCCTTCCTCAACAGTGTTCCACAAGAATTAAATGAAAATGAAGGTGAAATTCCAAAATGCTACACTTTTTTTTCCAGATTTCCGATTTTATTCAATTTTTCCTGTAACATAGCAATGGTTAACAGCCAAACAAAACTCAAATATTTATTACCCTGATTCTGCAGTTTACAGAAACACCCTATATTTGTTCGTAAACTGCAGTACGGTCACACCGTAGGGTGCAGAAGGGAAAGAGCACCATATGGTTTTTGGATGGCAGATTTCACTGGGATAATTTTAAGTTGCTGTGTCGCATTTGAAAATCTCCTGATGCACCCCTACAGTAGAAACTCCCAAAAAGTGACCCCATTTTGGAAACTACATAAGATGACATTTTTATTGGTACTATTTTGGTATATATATATACACTGCTCAAAAAAATAAAGGGAACACTTAAATAACACAATGTAACTCCAAGTCAATCACACTTCTGTGAAATCAAACTGTCCACTTAGGAAGCAACACTGAGTGACAATCAATTTCACATGCTGTTGTGCAAATGGGATAGACAACAGGTGGAAATTATAGGCAATTAGCAAGACACCCCCAATAAAGGAGTGGTTCTGCAGGTGGTGACCACAGACCACTTCTCAGTTCCTATGCTTCCTGGCTGATGTTTTGGTCACTTTTGAATGCTGGCGGTGCTTTTACTCTAGTGGTAGCATGAGACGGAGTCTACAACCCACACAAGTGGCTCAGGTAGTGCGGCTTATCCAGGATGGCACATCAATGCGAGCTGTGGCAAGAAGGTTTGCTGTGTCTGTCAGCGTAGTGTCCAGAGCATGAAGGCTCTACCAGGAGACAGGCCAGTACATCAGGAGACGTGGAGGAGGCCGTAGGAGGGCAACAACCCAGCAGCAGGACCGCTACCTCCGCCTTTGTGCAAGGAGGAACAGGAGGAGCACTGCCAGAGCCCTGCAAAATGACCTCCAGCAGGCCACAAATGTGCATGTGTCTGCTCAAAAGGTCCGAAACAGACTCCATGAGGGTGATATGAGGGCCCGATGTCCACAGGTGGGGGTTGTGCTTACAGCCCAACACCGTGCAGGACGTTTGGCATTTGCCAGAGAACACCAAGATTGGCAAATTCGCCCCTGTGCCCTGTGCTCTTCACAGATGAAAGCAGGTTCACACTGAGCACATGTGACAGACGTGACAGAGTCTTGAGACGCCGTGGAGAACGTTCTGCTGCCTGCAACATCCTCCAGCATGACCGGTTTGGCATTGGGTCAGTAATGGTGTGGGGTGGCATTTCTTTGGAGGGCCGCACAGCCCTCCATGTGCTTGCCAGAGGTAGCCTGACTGCCATTAGGTACCGAGATGAGATCCTCAGACCTATTGTGAGACCATATGCTGGTGCGGTTGGCCCTGGGTTCCTCCTAATGCAAGACAATGCTAGACCTCATGTGGCTGGAGTGTGTCAGCAGTTCCTGCAAGACGAAGGCATTGATGCTATGGACTGGCCCGCCCGTTCCCCAGACCTGATTCCAATTGAGCACATCTGGGACATCATGTCTCGCTCTATCCACCAACGTCACGTTGCACCACAGACTGTCCAGGAGTTGGCAGATGCTTTAGTCCAGGTCTGGGAGGAGATCCCTCAGGAGACCGTCCGCCACCTCATCAGGAGCATGCACAGGCGTTGTAGGGAGGTCATACAGGCACGTGGAGGCCATACACACTACTCATTTTGCCTCATTTTGACTTGTTTTAAGGACATTACATCAAAGTTGGATCAGCCTGTAGTGTGTTTTTCCACTTTATTTTTGAGTGTGACTCCAAATCCAGACCTCCATGGGTTGAAAAATTTGATTTCCATTTTTTTATTTTTGTGTGATTTTGTTGTCAGCACATTCAACTATGTAAAGAACAAAGTATTTCAGAAGAATATTTAATTAATTCAGATCTAGGATGTGTTATTTTTGTGTTCCCTTTATTTTTTTGAGCAGTGTATATAGAGAGTCCCAAGGTGTCAACACTTCTCTAAAAAAAAACTGTACCAGCCCTGCATATGTACGCACAGCAGGAGGTAGGCCGTCCTTGAGCCTATCTGTGTCTGGTACAGTTCATGGCAGCACCGTTGTGTGGAGCTGTAACTATGGTGAAGGACAATATATGTCCTTTATGGTTCACTGGGTAAATGTGGTTCCTGCCCAGGCACACCAGCATGTTGTCAAGGTAATGGCAATGCCACCTCCACGTTCTCATGCTGTGATTCTGACGCCAATGTCCTCCTCTGCCTCCTCATCTTCCACCTTGTCCTCAGCTTCCACTGTGGGCACAGTTCTGAGTGGTCCTCCAGCATACCACTTATGCAGAGCACTGTGGTGTCACGCTGTTCTGCACCTGGTTTGCCTGGGCAAACAGAGTCATACTGGGGAGGAACTGCTACGCGTCATCAACCAAAAAAATGAATCCTGGCTGTCTCCTCACCAACTGAAGATTGGAACCATGGTCACCGATAACTAGAAGAACATTCTGTCGGCGCCGCATCACGGAGGGCTGACCCACACACCCTGCATGGCACACGTATTTAATCTGGTTGTAATCCGGTTCCTGAAGTCTTCCACCCAACTTCAAGATGTCTTGAAAATGGCCAGGTAACTGTGCATGCACTTCAGCCACTCTTACTGTGCAAAACATGCCCTCCTTGAACTGCAAAGGCAGAATAGTGTTTTCCAACATCACCTCATATGGGAAGTTTCCACACGTTGGAACTCCACCCTCAGCATGCTGGACCGACTATATGAGCAGAGGATGGCCGTGAACGATTTCTTGATTATGCAGGCCGACAAGGGTACTCCCCTGTGTAACTTCGATGTTAGCCAGTGGCAGCTCATAAGTGACACCTGACATTTGCTCAGGCCCTTTGAGGAGGCCACTTTATTTGTCAGTCGTCAGGACTATCGTATGAATGATGTCATTCCACTGCTTCACTTCCTGGAGCAGATGCTGATAAATCTGGCTGGCCTGGGGACAGAAGATATGGTGCCTACATCTCAGGGCCACCTGAGTCCTGTGGGGGCTAAACTGGTGGAGGGGTAGGACGAGGAGGACATTAATGCACAGTAAATGCACACAGAAATAGGTGGTTTATCTCCACAAGTGACAGAAGAGGAGCAGGTGGAGCATGATTTGCTGGAGGGTGATGAGGAAGACCAGGCAGATGACCCGACAGAGGACTGTGGCAGTATGCATTGGAGATGGAGGCAGGGAGTCCCTCCAATTCCTTTGTGCAAATGGCCATAGGAATGCTAAGTTTCTTGCTTAGTGAGAGTCGCATTATCCCCATTCGGCAGAGGGATGACTACTGGCTCTCCAACATGTTAGATCCTTGCTACTGGTCAAAAATGGGGGCCTTTTTTACACCTGCTGAGAGGTATGATAAACTCAACTACTATCGAGACATCCTATGTAGTCAGATAGTTGCTGCCTGTGTGCGCCATTGCCTATCCTCATGAAGGTCTAACCGGGGGCACCCTCTGTGCTCACGCTCCACTGCAATAACTGCTGGAGCCAACCGAAATATATACCTCAACCATAGAATGAATCCTCATTCAAGTGATGCCCTAGCCTTTGGCAGTAAAATACATATATATAACCTACATAGAGAAATGCCAGACCGCTGGTACTATTTAATTCTTTTATTACAAAAACACATTATAATTTGACAACATTCATGATTAAAAGAATCAGTGCAGGAGATAAAAAAGCAACATCGCTGGAGGAGACATACAGTGGACGGAGTCCCTATCCTTAACCATGATTAATCAAAAAATTGCATGCATGGAATCATACATTGTAGAAAACAGGACAATTACCCATACAGAGTCTCCTCCAGGATGGCGCCATCCTGGAGGAGACTCTGTATGGGTAATTGTCCTGTTTCCTACAATGTATGATTCCATGCATGCAATTTTTTGATTAATCATGGTTAAGGATAGGGACTCCGTCCACTGTATGTCTTCTCCAGCGATGTTGCTTTTTTATCTCCTGCACTAATTCTTTTAATCATGTATGTTGTCAAATAACTGCGGGAGGGAGGGCAGGAGCAGCACCAGCTGAGTCAGCAGTAACTTGAGGGTCTCTGATGAGCACGTTTATTCACCCACCAGCAGCAGAACATGGAGTAGAATCTGAACCAGAACGTGGTGGCATACTTGGCGTGCACCCTCTCACCCCAGATCCAAGACCCCCTGGACTACTGGGCAGCCAAACTTGAATTGTGGTCGGAACTAGTTTGGCCTGGACAAGCTTTACTTTCTGGCAATTAGTGTGGCATCAGAGCGAGTATTTAGTGCGGCGGGGGCCATAGTTACCCCAAAGAGAACTTGCCTTTGAACACAAAATGTAGAGAGATTAACCTTTATAAAGATGAATCTGGTATGGATCAGCCAGATTTTCCACACACCGGTGCCAGATGCATCATACTAGATAATTTTAGCAGTAATGTTCTGCTGCAGTGTGCTGTCACATCAAAACATTGTGAAAAATGGCCTGTTACTTCTGGCCATGTGCTTCAACAATTATTCTGATGCGGCTACCTACCTGATGCCACACTTCTGCTGCCTCTGATGCTATCTTCTCCTACTTACACTTTCTTGTGCTGTTACTGCCACTGCTGTTGCCCCCTCCTCCCCACTCTGTGACTTGGCCACTATGTTGACTCCTTTTGCTGTTGCTACTTCACCACTCTGCGACTGGGCCACTGTGTTGACTGCTCTCGCTGTTGCCACCCTCCCACTCTGTTACTGGGCCACTATATTGATTTGTCATGCTGTTGCCACCCAAAGCACCATGTGACAGGGGCACTAGTGTCCCTGTTTGGCCTTGTAGACATCACAGTTTATTTTCAGAAGAACCGAAAAATCAAAAACAAAACGAATCTTGTCTTTGGAGCATCCATAAGGCCTCTATCACATGGTCAGTATTTTGTATCAAGATTTGATCATGATTTGGAAGCAAAAAGATGGAGTGGGTCCAAAACAGAGAAGACATGCAAATATGTTCATAATGTGTCATCTCTGTCTTGGACCCACTCCTGTTTTTGCCTTACCAATACTGATCAATTACTGACCAAATACTGACATGTGTGAAGGCGGATGCTCAAAAGACTGGGTCCATTTTTTTGGAGTTGTTCTTCTGACGGATCAAAAGAAGGGAAAAATAAACAGTGATGTCAACAGAAACTTACTGCTGACACCCAGCCTACTCAGTCACTACTTGTATTATTGGCTAACAGAACAGGTTATCTAGCAATCTATGTGGAATCAGAAGACGGTATAAAAGGATAACTCTCTTTCACTCTATAGTAGAATCTTGGGCCTCTGCACGGTTAATTACATTATACCTGACACTAACATTGACCTGTAAGGCTGAGTTCACACTTCAGTTATTTGGTTTGTTAATTCCAGCAGTTACTGTATGGTGAGCTAAAATCAGGAGCCGATCCGACTCTGAAAAGATCTGCTCCTGTTCTGTGTTTTTAACCCGTAACTGTCCAAATAAGTGAAGTGGAAACTGAGCCTAATAGTGACGCCTGTCACCTGCCTCCTATACCGATGACAATAACTGTTTCACTACCGGAATGCTCCAATGCACAGTAATGTACAGTACACTAAGGTACATACTGCCTGCAGGCCGGGATATAGCTGATTTATTGCCCTTTGTGACAACTTAATTCGGAACAATGCGCAAAAGAGTCGAATCAAATGTTTGAAATATTTGCCCAGATCTATTCAGAATAGTTAGGAAACTGATTTATTCTATATTATTTAACAGCCTTTGCAAATTAGTGGAGTGCAAAACCAAGCTGGAAGTAACTATAATCCCTAAATATAAAATGCAAAAAAAAAAATAGTTACCACCACCTGAAAAGCTTCTCTGCCTTCACCCCTTTTTTTATTCCTACTGTAAAGTAAGTCTCTGTAGCTGCTGTGTACAATTTAGGGAAAGATCGTTGCACCTACCATGATACCTGCCTTGATAACTTTAATATTTCAGATAATTCTGATTTCTAGGAATGTTGCAAATTTTTGTTTAGAACAACTGATTGCGAACTAACCTAAAGAACAACCTGGTGCAATGGTACACTATATTTGAAGGTTGATGGTATATGTCTTCCGAACACCAGATGAAGTTCCTGAGTTGGATTGACAGCTCAGTACAGGGAGAGGTCATTGTGAGTATGACAACTGATGCCCCCTGAGAGAAGTCTGACAGAGGACTTCATACTTCAAAGCCACGAAAAGCACTGAAGGGAACGGGTGGGTGACAGATAAATCACAACTACCTGTGGCTTCAGTAATAAGCAAGAACAAAAAACAGATTTCTAATAAAGAAATTATGGTAAAATATGGAGAAGTGAGACCTACAGACTTGAATTTATTCTAACTCAGTGAGTATTGCATGGATTGGAACAATTTAGTGAACAAATTTAACGTCGTGAGGAGGTCTACAAAGCTTTTTAAATCCAAGAGAATTTTGAAGTGGAGATCATTTTTTGAACGACAGTTAGGAGTAAAGCTTAAGGTTTTTTGAGGTCCTGTAATGGAATATAACATTTATTATAATTTTACGCACAAGAGTTTTCAATTAATACACTCTTCAAACACTTCAATCAAATAGTCATATTTGCTTATGGGGAAGCTGTAAAACCACAGATACGGCCCTCATGACTTTCCCCACTGGAAATTTAGATACAGCAGGAGTCTTGAATGGAAAATTTCCACCTGCTGAAGTCATAAATAGCATAACAAAGTTTTGGAAGCATGAAAGGGGGGAGTTGGGGGGAGAACTGCCTTCCTGGCCAGACCTACAAAGGGGAAGCATATTACTTACCTCCTCCCTAACTCTGTAACCTGGCTATTTGCTCCTTGGTATGGACTGCCTCACTCTGGTCACCAGCTGCAAACATCCACCTTGATGCCACTGCAGCCAATGACTGGGCATAATGGTGACCTGATCCTTTTGCATCATGTCAAAGAGTCGTGTAACACAAGGGGGTGAGGTCACCGCTGAAGTCAATTATTGGCTGCAACTGCTTAAAACTGGATATTTACAGTGATTGCTCCGAGCAAGACAGCCAATGCCAGGAAATGAAGTTGTAACCTAGCAGCTGATAACAGTTAAGTATGCTTTCCTTTTGCATATTTGACCAAGAAAGGGGTGACTAACCCTTCGGAGGATGGAAATATTGGTGGTTAATTTATTTAAGAACAAAAGGAATAAAATAAAGGATTACTCTATTAGGATAATCCTTATATATATATGCCCTTTTAGGGATAAGCACATCTTGGGGGAAGGGGGGGGGGAGTCCAACCTCTATTCTATAATCCTAAATCATGAGCAACTAATGAGCTAAGACAGCTTCGGAGGATTCAGGACCTGCATCTGAATTTACACCTTCTACTCAGGAGCTGGACCCATGGTGAACAACTAATCATTATAGTGGTTCCTATGTGAAAGGGATTTTCTATGATACTGTAAGACAACCCTTTAGGAAATGTCTGAATAGACCTTGACAGAAATGGATGACTTTCTTTGATTGCAAAATTCTGCCTTTGATACCTTGACATGCCACTCTTCCTAAACTGTCACTTTCCTAACTAGCTACCTAGAATGTTGTTGGACTTGTTTCATATTGACAATGTGATCTTTACATGGAAAATTTACAATGAGGATTAACACTTTGTCATATTCATGCTGCCCTGAGATGTCACTAACTGTTTGACATGCTTTATGCTAGTATGGTATGTCTGTCATCCTATAGCCCATTGAGTTTTTAACAAGAGAAAAACATCAATCTCTTTGTCCAGATAAATTTCACCCAAGCTAATATAATTTTCAGTGTAGATGGCATTTTGGATGTGACACATCAATTGTGGCTTGAAAATAATACAGTTCTAGTAACTGTTTTGAAGAAAACTGTTCCCAGTGTCCATATATGTGAAATAAGAAAGTGATCAAATGGTTCCTTGTACTCAAAGACAGGTAGGTTGTTATCTGAAGATATGGTGGCATACTGTAGATGACAGAGTGTAGAAGGGCCAAAGAAAACTTATTGTTAGATTCCAGTTAGAAGATAATAGTAATTAAGAACAGAAAATCATTCAGACTGAGATGTCTCTTTGGAAAAAAAATTCACATACTTTTTTTAAATGATTCGGTCATAAAATGTTGTGGAACTACTTTGCCAACTAACTGCTTGACGTCGGGCTAGATTTGAGGGTGTTTTCCTGGTGGTCTCCTGGTTTTCACCCTTTAACCCTATACAAGGATCTGCACTTTGCTGCAGAGAAGCCACCAGGCTTCTTCCTCTTAGAATAGTCTCAGTGTTGTTGGCAGCTGACATACACTGGGTCAGAACGACCAATGCAAAACAATGGAAACACAGACAAGTTCATAGACAGAACTGAGAAAGGACTGACAGGCAGAACACAAGATAATCTAAGGCAAAACAAGGACAGAATCAGACTGCAGACAAATAGGCAGAGAACATGCAAAATCCAAGGAACAGACTGCAGAACGCAGTTCAAAAATAGCATATACATGTGGAGAAACTTAGCAAGATGGAACAGGCACAGAACTCTAGAACACAATTCAGACACAGAAAGACAAAGTAGGCCCAGATGCAGAAACTTGGCAAGGCAGATAAGACAAGAACTAGAACTTGGGAATTTATTGGCAAACAGAACAAGGTCCAAATTCCAACAAGCACGGAATAGACACAAGAGCATGGCAAACTGAACTTGGACAGAATTCAGACACGCTCATGAAAATACATGGAACAGACATCACACAATCCAGACACAGACAGAACATGCAAAGATCCAACAGAATCAACGTTGCACAGCCAAGGCAGGTCACAGAACTTAAGAAACATATCTCAGACTGACACAGAATATAGCATACTTAACAAACTCATTAGTCAAGTGGGACAAGCAGAAACGGATGATGGCGATGACAAGGATGCTATACTGTATATAGATTCTGGTTGCACTGACGGCCATTTCTATTTTTCACTCAGTAACTGGTGATGCTGCTTCATGTGCTCCAATAGATCCGTGGTGCCTAGATTTGTGTTTGAACATCAATAGTTTATTTTAATCCTTCAGATCTTGCACACGGCAATGCTTTTGTCTTTCAGCACTGTGGAGAAGAACTAGATGGGAGAGACTCACACAGAGGTAGCAGCATCAGTGTTTGGCTTAGGTCTCTTGTTTAGAGCCTGAGTTCACAGTATCAGTGTAACCACCTGTTCCCGAGCTGCCCATAATAGAAGCTTTGGCAGTTTTTTTGGAAGGTTCTGGCTGTATGTTGCCTCTGCTCTTTATTGCTTCCACCACCACAAGCCTATGGCCTCCTCCTCTGATGTCACTTCCTCCTCAGCACCCCGACACGGCTCCCAGGTCCTGTCCAACACACAATCATCGTCATAGTCCTCAGTCTCTCTGACATTTTTATCAGACTGTGATGTCACCTTAGCCCCTCGCCCCCTCCCGATTACCTGCTCTGTATTTGCCTTTAATGCCACTGTTGCTACTAGTGATGAGCGAATTTCAGGATAAATTCTATTTGTGGCAAAGCCAAATTTCCTCGTGCTTCATGGTAGTGAATCGATTTAACCTGAAATAGTGTAAAAGTTGCTCGGGAGAGGCCAGCTGCCGCCATCTTACTTGAAGATCTCAGCCAAAATCCCTTGCACTGTGATATATTTTTTAAAATATGAATGCAGCATCTGAGAGTTACAATGACGCTGCTCCCTATCTTTGCACCCACTACTTACAAAGAAATGCGCTTTGTGACAAAGTAATTCATCATGAAGCAGATTTTTTATTTTTTTATTCGTCCAAGCAGCCGAATCAAATTTTGCAAAACTTCGCTCATCTCTAGTTGCTACCACTGCCTTTGTTGCCACCACTGTGGATACAAGTGCTACTACTACCACCACTAACAGTTATGTATGGGGTCCATCACCTCCCCTTGAACCTCCAGCTCATAGCAGTCCAAATGTTAACTGTTCTCACAGGTAATCAACAGGGAGACTTCCACAGTACATAGTGTTTATTTTTGCCTCTTCTTAGGAAAAAAGACCGTGTCCTTCTAGGAGGGGGCAGTAAAGACAGAGATGGTGCGAGTGAAAGGCTTTTCTGGGGTCGCAAGAAGGAGGAGCAGGAGGAATGCTATGAACCCTGGCTCTAAAGCACAGTGTTAGACTCAGAGGTGAGAAATCACAAAAAAATATGAATAAAATGAAAACCCAAATACATGTCACAAATGTATCAAAAATCACTTTTAACCCCTTAAGGACTTAGCCATTTTTGCATCTTTTACTTTTGGGTTCATATCATATGAGGGCTTATTTTTTGCAGGACAATATGCATTTTTAATGGCATCATTTAATTCACCATGTCTTGTATTGGAAAATGGGCGAAAAAGTCTTTGTGGGGTAAAATTTAAAAAACCCACAATTCTGACAAGGTTTTTGGGGTTTTGACATTACGGCGTTCACTGTGCGCTAAAAAAAATAAGACATGACATTCTTATTTTGTGGCTCAATATGATTACGGCTATATCATATTTGAACAGTTTTATTTTATTTTATTACTTTAAAAAAAATAAAACCCTTAGAAAAAAAAATCTATTTTCTTTTTACAGTTTTTTACTGTTCAGTCTACAGAGCTGTATGAGGGCTTGTTTTTTGTAGGACAAACTGTAGTTTTTAATGGTACTATTTTTTGGGGTACATACAACTTTTTGATCACTGTAATTAATTTTCATTGGTCCAATGTGACTAAAAGGTAGGAAATCCAATGTTTTGTCTTTTTCTGTTACAGTGTTCACTGTGTAGGAATTTTTTTTAAATATTTTAATAGATCAGACATTTTCAAAAGCGGCAATACCCGATATGTTTATTTTTTTCATTGTTTATGTACTTTTATATATAAAATTAGGAAAGGGTGGTGATTTGAACGTTTAATAATTTTATGTTTTTTTTTAAAACTTTTTAAAAAAACTTTTATCACAACTTGGTTCTTTTGATCCCTTGTCTCATTCACCCTAATAGAAATCTATTAGGGTGCATGGCATTTCTGCTGAGCTGTACCTCATGCAAAGCTTAGCAGGAAGCTTACCAAGACAGGCGTTGGAAGCTTCAGCAGCTCCCAGGCTGTCATGGTAACCGATTAGAGCCCCACAATTTCACTCTCGGGGCTCCAATTGAAGGCAGGGGTAGCTGCAACTCTTCTCCTAACCCCACAATTGCTTTTGAATGCAGAATTTGGGGGTTTAATGACTGGGTTTGGCATGATCGCCACTCCCTGTAATTGCAGTCGGGTGCCTGCTGTATTATACAGCTGGCACCTGCTGCGTATGGAGTGGGCTCACTGCGGCAGCCCGCTCCGTACAATTCCCTGTGCGTAAACCTCCCCCCCCCCCCAAAAAAAAACAAAAGCATAAAAACACAAATGTTGTCATTGCTAATTTCCCTTAGTACCCCTCACTACGGAATGACACCCTGATGGTGGATGCAGACCGGCCTCGTACCTACCCCTAAATAACCCAAAGGTAACCCTACAAAACAAAAAAAATAGGGTGAAAATAAATTAATAACAACTGCTGAAAAACACGGTTCCCCAGAGAGGTTCATCAGGGGGCCAATACATATGGAAATCAGGATATTTTAATTGCAAGGTTAACAATGGGCCTTCAAGGTAGAGTTATCAGTAAATTCTCATTTATGTTACCTAATACATCAGAGATGGTCTACCAAAGGTACAAAAAGGTTTATTTCCTTTAAAGGGTAGACCGATCGGATAAGGGGGTTGACGCCATAACGCAAAAATCTAGTGTTTATGTTGACCAGGTTTTATGGAAACTCAATAAAATTGAGTCCTTAGAAACTGATCCTAACTCATTTCTGGTGAGTATCAACGTGGAATTACTTTACAGTTCAATTCTACACAGATGTTGTCTGGGCACAGTTAACTTTTATCTACAAACAAGAGGAATTCATACAGAAAGTGATTGAATTCATACTTACACATAATTATGATTTTTTTGATTCACGATTGTACCACTGTATGACTTTTTTTTTTAAATATATATTTTGGTGTATTTTGGGTCCTTTGTTTCGTTTGATACTATAGTGACTGTTTTTATCTTAATGAATTAAAAGGTTATAATTTAAAAGTCCACTTCTTCAGTTGTTTTTTCAGAGTCTGCATCATCCTTCTGTGACTGAGAGGAGGAGTGAAACATCCAGTCCACAATTTAATCTCTTTGTCCTCAATAGTAATGTTGTGTATATCAGAAACCAGCAAGAACTGTGGCCTACTACTGCTGGGCAGATGGCTTTTGGTGCTGCTACTGCTACAACTACCCATACTCTGTCTCTTGGATGATGAGGCATGAGTATATTGCAGTAATAAAATGTGTTCCCTAACACAGGTATAAGAAGTCAGTTTATACAGTAAAATGTGTTTGAGCTACACAGTATATTGCAGTGGACTGTGTTCATTAACACGGGTAAAACAAAGCATTTTTTACAGTAAAATCTTATTGAACTACAAGATATATTGCAGTAATAGAATGTGTTAATAAACACGGGTATAACAATGCAAATTTTACAGTAAAATGTGTTTGAACTACATAGTATACTGCAGTAATACAACACATTTTTTGCAGTAAAAACAAAATATGTTAAGTAAAATGGGTATACAAATGGCATTACTTCAGTAAAATACTTTTGCTGCAACTACCAATTATCTTGAAGTAATATACAAAGCATTCAGTAACACAGGTGTCATGCCCTGAAATGCCCAATTACTAGTGATGAGCGAGCACCAAAGTGTTCGGGTACTCGGTCCGAACACATAGCGATATTCGTGCACTCGGCTGAGCACCCGAGTATAATGGAAGTAAATGGGAGACAACCAGGCACCCCCTGCTCAGATGAGGGGAGGGTGCCTGGTTCATAGGAAAAGGTCTGAAAGCGATGGAAACACCTCTGAAATCGATCAGGAACAGCAGGGGGACCATTTCTGGATGCATCTTGGACTCCAATGTCGCTGTTGAGAAGCATGTTGTACGCCACTTTTACAGACCAACAAAAAAACACCCAAACCCCGCACCCCCCAAAAAAAAACTTTTTAGAGGAAAAATTGTTAGGAACATTCTTTCCTGTATATTCAATTGTATATACAGTGTAAGTGCTGCCAAAAATTACAAGAAAGAAGCACTCAGATACAGCCTGTACATCACAGAAAGGAAGGCCTCATTCACATTGTGGCACAGTTGTTCAGGTAGTGGGACTCCTACACTCATAAAGCCTATGCACTAAGTGAAAGGGCTGCCAAATATTACAAGGAACCGGCACTCCAATACACCCTTTCTTACACATAAAGGAGGGCATCATACACACCCTTGAAAAATTATCCTTGATGGCGTTATGGGCGGGGTTACGGTTAATCCCAGGTCAACTCGAATGTTATGGGGCTGTCTCTGAAAATCAGGGACAGTTTCTGCAAATCCAGGACAATTGGCAACTATTTTACAGACTTCAGACAATTCTGGGGTGTAGTCAGGTTCCATGCCGTTTATTACCTCTACCCTTTTTCTGATATCAGAAGATTAGCAAAAAGGGGAGAGGAAATGTTTGTGTACCTTAGTATTCTATGGATATACACTGCTCAAAAAAATAAAGGGAACACTTAAACAACACAATGTAATTCCAAGTCAATCACACTTCTGTGAAATCAAACTGTCCACTTAGGAAGCAACACTGAGTGACAATCAATTTCACATGCTGTTGTGCAAATGGGATAGACAACAGGTGGAAATTATAGGCAATTAGCAAGACACCCCCAATAAAGGAGTGGTTCTGCAGGTGGTGACCACAGACCACTTCTCAGTTCCTATGCTTCCTGGCTGATGTTTTGGTCACTTTTGAATACTGGCGGTGCTTTCACTCTAGTGGTAGCATGAGACGGAGTCTACAACCCACACAAGTGGCTCAGGTAGTGCAGCTTATCCAGGATGGCACATCAATGCGAGCTGTGGCAAGAAGGTTTGCTGTGTCTGTCAGCGTAGTGTCCCGAGCATGGAGGCGCTACCAGGAGACAGGCCAGTACATCAGGAGACGTGGAGGAGGCCGTAGGAGGGCAACAACCCAGCAGCAGGACCGCTACCTCCGACTTTGTGCAAGGAGGAACAGGAGGAGCACTGCCAGGGCCCTGCAAAATGACCTCCAGCAGGCCACAAATGTGCATGTGTCTGCTCAAACGGTCAGAAACAGACTCCATGAGGGTGATATGAGGGCCCGACGTCCACAGGTGGGGGTTGTGCTTACAGCCCAACACCGTGTAGGACGTTTGGCATTTGCCAGAGAACACCAAGATTGGCAAATTCGCCACTGGCGCCCTGTGCTCTTCACAGATGAAAGCAGGTTCACACTGAGCACATGTGACAGACGTGACAGAGTCTGGAGACGCCGTGGAGAACGTTCTGCTGCCTGCAACATCCTCCAGAATGACCGGTTTGGCATTGGGTCAGTAATGGTGTGGGGTGGCATTTCTTTGGAGGGCCGCACAGCCCTCCATGTGCTCGCCAGAGGTAGCCTGACTGCCATTAGGTACCGAGATGAGATCCTCAGACCCCTTGTGAGACCATATGCTGGTGCGGTTGGCCCTGGGTTCCTCCTAATGCAAGACAATGCTAGACCTCATGTGGCTGGAGTGTGTCAGCAGTTCCTGCAAGACATAGGCATTGATGCTATGGACTGGCCCGCCCTTTCCCCAGACCTAAATCCAATTGAGCACATCTGGGACATCATGTCTCGCTCTATCCACCAACGTCACGTTGCGCCACAGACTGTCCAGGAGTTGTCAGATGCTTTAGTCCAGGTCTGGGAGGAGATCCCTCAGGAGACCGTCCGCCACCTCATCAGGACCATGCACAGGCATTGTAGGGAGGTCATACAGGCACGTGGAGGCCACACACACTACTGAGCCTCATTTTGACTTGTTTAAAGGACATTACATCAAAGTTGGATCAGCCTGTAGTGTGTTTTTCCACTTTAATTTTGAGGGTGACTCCAAATTCAGACCTCCACTGGTTGAAAAATTTGATTTCCATTTTTTAATTTTTGTGTGATTTTGTTGTCAGCACATTCAACTATGTAAAGAACAAAGTATTTCAGAAGAATATTTAATTAATTCAGATCTAGGATGTGTTATTTTTGTGTTCCCTTTATTTTTTTGAGCAGTGTACCATGTGTACATACTTAGATCCCTATATTCATGGAAGACTTTCCATAGCAACTGCTGTCACTTTTGTCACTGCTTTGGAAACAGAATAGCAGAATATATGCAATGAATATATTACAAAAATTACAATATGTCTAGTGCTCAGGTAACTTTTCATTTTCCATCTATTTCCAGAAATATCCCTTTCAGACATTTGAATCTCTAATGTGAAATTTAAAAAAATTAAATAAAAATTGAATAAAGGTTCTCGAATATTACTATACATAATTGCAAAAGGATACATTATAATAATACAATACACATATTCATCGTTTTTATTGCAGCCAATGTTCAGATGGACATTTTTATATCTCAAGATAGTGTTGCTTCACTTATGAGCAGATGTTTAAATTCCTTGAGGGGTTATTTTTTTTTTTTTCTTGTAAGACTATGGAAATCAACTTGGCATGGGTACCGGACTCCCAGGTGGAGCGGGTGAACACAAGCCTTCTTAGAAGTCTTAGATCAAGGCTAGTCAGTAAGAGCAACAGAGCCCAGTCACCAAAAGCCTAGTGCTTTAGTGACTGACAGGTACAGACTCCTTCTAAAGCATGAAAAGGAATGGTAAATTATATCTCTGACAGAATAGATCTTCTGTTTGTTTGCTGTGGACCAGATGTGTTACAATAAGCTGATGTGCAAATGTCTGCTTGTGCCAATCTTACTTTAAATCACAATTTGGAAGGAGGTTAGCCCCTTTAGCTTCCATTTTAAAAAAAATATATTTTTTGGTAATGATAAATGCAATTAGTAAGAAATTTGAAACTCAACACACAGTTAGGGGGAGTGCAAGATCATTGACATTGTAATGTAATGTGTGTTTCAAAACCCAGATGTAATGTCGGTAATTAAGTAAATTACCCTAAGGGCATATTTCTATTTACAGTTAATGGTATCATTAATTTATGTCAATTAGTACATGTATAGATTTGACATTGAGTTGTAAAGAGAAGCAGGGAAAAATGAAATTTTTAAGAGGGAGTTTCTAAAATTTGATGGTCATAATGGAGTTTCCAAAGTACCTCCCTTCTAAAAATACACTGCTCAAAAAAAAAAAAGGGAACACAAAAATAACACATCCTAGATCTAAATTAATTAAATATTCTTCTGAAATACTTTGTTCTTTACAAAGTTGAATGTGCTTACAACAAAATCACACAAAAATTAAAAAATGGAAATCAAATTTTTCAACCCATGGAGGTCTGGATTTGGAGTCACACTCAAAATTAAAGTGGAAAAACACACTACAGGCTGATCCAACTTTGATGTAATGTCCTTAAAACAAGTCAAAATGAGGCTCAGTAGTGTGTGTGGCCTCCACGTGCCTGTATGACCTCCCTACAACACCTGTGCATGCTCCTGATGAGGTGGCGGACGGTCTCCTGAGGGATCTCTTCCCAGACCTGGACTAAAGCATCTGCCAACTCCTGGACAGTCTGTGGTGCAACGTGACGTTGGTGGATAGAGCGAGACATGATGTCCCAGATGTGCTCAATTGGATTCAGGTCTGGGGAACGGGCGGGCCAGTCCATAGCATCAATGCCTTCGTCTTGCAGGAACTGCTGACACACTCCAGCCACATGAGGTCTAGCATTGTCTTGCATTAGGAGGAACCCAGGGCCAACCGCACCAGCATATGGTCTCACAAGGGGTCTGAGGATCTCATCTCGGTACCTAATGGCAGTCAGGCTACCTCTGGCGAGCACATGGAGGGCTGTGTGGCCCTCCAAAGAAATGCCACCCCACACCATTAATGACCCAATGCCAAACCGGTCATGCTGGAGGATGTTGCAGGCAGCAGAACGTTCTCCACGGCGTCTCAAGACTCTGTCACGTCTGTCACATGTGCTCAGTGTGAACCTGCTTTCATCTGTGAAGAGCACAGGGCGCCAGTGGCGAATTTGCCAATCTTGGTGTTCTCTGGCAAATGCCAAACGTCCTGCACGGTGTTGGGCTGTAAGCACAACCCCCACCTGTGGACGTCGGGCCCTCATATCACCCTCATGGAGTCTGTTTCTGATCGTTTGAGCAGACACATGCACATCTGTGGCCTGCTGGAGGTAATTTTGCAGGGCTCTGGCAGTGCTCCTCCTGTTCCTCCTTGCACAAAGGCGGAGGTAGCAGTCCTGCTGCTGGGTTGTTGCCCTCCTACGGCCTCCTCCACGTCTCCTGATGTACTGGCCTGTCTCCTGGTAGCGCCTCCATGCTCTGGACACTACGCTGACAGACACAGCAAACCTTCTTGCCACAGCTCGCATTGATGTGCCATCCTGGATAAGCTGCACTACCTGAGCCACTTGTGTGGGTTGTAGACTCCGTCTCATGCTACCACTAGAGTGAAAGCACCGCCAGCATTCAAAAGTGACCAAAACATCAGCCAGGAAGCATAGGAACTGAGAAGTGGTCTGTGGTCACCACCTGCAGAACCACCTCTTTTATTGGGGGTGTCTTGCTAATTGCCTATAATTTCCCCCTTTTGACTATCCCATTTGCACAACTGCATGTGAAATTGATTGTCACTCAGTGTTGCTTCCTAAGTCGACAGTTTGATTTCACAGAAGTGTGATTGACTTGGAGTTACATTGTGTTGTTTAAGTGTTCCCTTTATTTTTTTGAGCAGTGTACTTATTTTTCCATTTGCAAAGTGGTAGTGTTCTTGGTAATATAGGAGTTAATGCCAAATTTTGCAGGTGGTTGATGGTGGTTTAAGAGTAAACTGCTAGTGATGAGAATTTCTAGAGTACAATTCAAATCAAAAGTGCTTCAATTGCCTTGAAAAACTGTGGATGGCCTGGTTCTCTCTCTTTCTATTGCTTTCTCTCCCTCTCTTCCTCCCTCTCTTTTTAACACAAAAAATTATTCTGCGTTGAATCACCTAAGATTTTGATTTTATAAAATCTGGACTTTTCAAAAAATCTCATTTTAATTCTAAGTAGGGTTGAGCGAACCCGAACTGTAAAGTTCGGTTTCGTACCTAACTTTACGTTTTTTTGACCCCGGACACAAACCCGAACATTTCAGTAAAAGTTTGGGTTCAAGTTCGGTGTTCGGCGATTTAATGGTGCTTTTTGAAAGGCTGCAGGGCAGCCAATCAACAAGCATTTAACTTGTGTGCCCTTAGAAGCCTACTACTGGCATGGCTGTGATTGGCCAGTGCAGCATGTGACCCAGCCTCTATATAAGCTGGAGTCACGTAGCGCTGCACGTCACTCTGCTCTTACTAGTGTAGGGAGAGGATGCTGCTGCTGTGAGGGAGAGAATAGGAAAGAATCTGATATCAGAACTTGTTGTTAACTCAGCAAACTACAGCGATTTTTTTTATGGGGGTGCAATGCAACATTTTTGTACCCTGCCCTGAGCCCAGTGACACAGAAAAATAAATTTTATCCGTCTGTTAGTTAGGTGGGCATCGGCGGCCATTTTGTGCAACAGCAGTGCACCAGCACTGCATATGTGCCAGGGACAATAATTTAATCCTGTTCTTTAGTTTAGTGGGCAACATATACCCATTTTTTAAGTGCACCTGCACTGCATATGTGCCAGGGGAAGGGGAAATAATATAGGTAATCTGTCTGTGAGTTCAGGCACCCAGGCATATTCACATTTTTTTCTGTAAAGTACTCCTGTGCTGCATATGTGAGTGTAATCAATTCAGTAAACCCATCTGTTAGATTCTGGGGGGGACAAATTCAATTTTTTTTGCTAAAAAGTACATTTGCGCCCTGCACTGCATTTGTGACAGTGAAAGAAAATCAGTTAAATCCATCTGTTTAATTGTGGGTCAAATAAACACTTTCCTTTTGGCCATAAAGTACCTTTGCGGCCTGCACTGCGAATCTGATAGTGAAATAAAATCAGTAAATCTATCTGTTTCACTGTGGGTGAAAAAATCTAATTTTTTTTCCATAAAGTACCTTTGCGGCCTGCGCTGCATTTCTGACAGTCCACTAAAACCGTTAAATACTGCTGTTTCATTGTTGGTTGAAGAAAAAAAATCACCCTTTTTGTGCTAGATAGTACATTTGCGTCCTGCGCTGCATTT
Source organism: Bufo bufo (assembly GCF_905171765.1). Lineage (NCBI taxonomy): Eukaryota > Metazoa > Chordata > Amphibia > Anura > Bufonidae > Bufo > Bufo bufo. Next base: position 50,403,136 of record NC_053392.1, read on the forward strand.
CTGACAGTCCAATAAAACCGTTAAATACTGCTGTTACATTCTCAGTTGAAAAAAACGCACTTTTTGGCCATAAAGTACCTTTGCGGCCTGCACTGAAAATCTGAAAGTGAAATGAAATCAATAAATCCATCTGTTTCACTGAGGGTGAAAAAAATCATCTTTTTTTTTCCCATACAGTACCTTTGCGACCTGCACTACAAATCTGATAGTGAAATCTAATCAGTGAATACAACTTGGACATTGTGTGTGAAAAAAATACATTTTCTTTTGGCCATAAAGTACCTTTGCGGCCTGTGCTGCATATCTGACAGCCAGGCAAATAAATACAGTAAATCCATCTGTAGGATTGTGGGGTGACATTTCCATGATTATCAGGCCAGTCATTCACAAGTGGCTCGGAGGGTGGGTTCCTGCACCAACATAGGCCAGGTACACAATTTTATCTGTCTGTTCATTCTGTGGCTGAGCTTCCTACAGCAATTTTTTGGTGGGCGCAATGCAACATCTAAAATAAATATTAATAATTTAATACTTAATTCGTCTGTTAGTTAGGTGGGCGACAAACCAATTTTTGTGTCTGTGATTTCAGGGGTTGACATATTTGCATTGTTGGCTGTTTTATGCCCCTGCTCTACATGGCAGACAGGTAAATAATGTAAAAAAAAAATTGTCTGTTACATTGTTGGGTGACATTAACCCATTTTTGCCGTTGAAAAACCCCTGCTCTGCATAGGTGACAGGGACCGAAATTTAAAAAAATCGTCTGTTCCATTGGTGTGTGACATTAACCCAATTTTGCTGTTGAAAACCCCCTGCTCTGCATTGCTCAGGTAGTAGACCAGTGTGGCACACTAGGTGATGGAGCATGGAGTCGGGTTCCCACCCCGTATAAATGATAAAATAAACTCCAGCGAGATTTGCTTGGTTGTTGTTGGTATTTTATTGTATTGCGGCAAATAACACTTGGTGTGACGTTTCGGCACAAATGCCTTTTTCAAACTGTGTAAGTACAGAAAATTATAGAAAATTACAATCAGTGATTACCAACAACATGGCAAAAAATAACATGATTCTGGTAGTACATATAAATATATTAATGCATATAGATGAATGTACACGTGATAAATATCAAAAAGGAGGAGGAAAGTCTCAGGATCTTGTCAAGAGGTCCAGATGTGGGCTGAAGAACGACATCTTGAGGAGCATAGTTGAGGAAAACAGTATGTCATATGCCACAGATATATAGTTTTAGATCATGTAATATAGACGGAATTGAGGAGCTATAACAGAGGTCCACAGATATATAGGGGATAGAGACATTGGAGTTAAATTCATAGACGATGTGCATAGGAACCCACTATAGCAAAATAATTCATAGAAAAATTTCATAGGAATGGTACATAGGGAGAAATCCATAGGCAAAGTTCAAAGGACAAAGTTCAACGGACAGGTATAGGGAATATGTCCTTGCATGCAGGAATCAAGATAGTCCTAATGAGTATATAGAGAGGATCCATAGATAGTACAGGGGAGCATCAGATTGGTACAGGAAGTCATCTGGTTGTAACAGCATAATCAGTCTATTAAATGAGCACAGTGAGACCGGGGGTCTGACACTTACCACACGCCGCTAAGGAGGAGGGAGCCAGGTAATGCTGCGCTGAAAAGAAGATATAGCATGCAACTGCATGTAGTTGGTATGAGCGCACCCATAGTGTGTTTGATGTGTTGCTTAAATCCTCCAGATGGGCGCGAATCGCACTACCGGTATCGCGAAACCGGAAGTGGTATCGCGAAACCGGAAGTGGTGCGTTCCACCTTGCGTTTCACAGGCAGGAAGTGACATGGATATGTTTGAATCGCATACAGGAAATGCGTTCCAAATGCGTTCCACCCACCGGAAGTGGGTGATAGGAACGCTGAGAAATGTATACAGAGTTTACAGAGGAGATGGGGGAGGGAAAATGAACGATCAGTGCATGTATAATATCCAAAACTCTATAGGAATAAACTATATATGTTATAGCCTCTACGGGTATATACTGTATCATACACTTTATAAAGATATCATGGACTATATAAGGTATACTATGAGAAAATACATACTACCAGGATGAGATGGAAAAGGATACAGATCTCCATAGGTGATGTAGTTAGGATATCTATAAAGTAAATTGTAATATTGTAAGCTGGAATAGACTAGATGAAAAGACAAATATAACTATATATACGTGGTGACATAATGGTATTGGTGGAATCTAGTATTGATGGATATGTGGATGTAGTGGGTACGTGTGTCCACTGGATGATGGGGGTGCAATGGTGTACGGAGGAGAGGAATTAATTGGAAAATAAATATAATTTACATGAAACTCTGAACTTCATAATCCCTGTTTAAACCTTTAGGTTCTAGACAATCCAGTGTATGTATCCAGAAGGATTCTCGTTTTTTCAGTTGTGTAATGCGGTCATATCCACGTCTATGTGAGGGGATATGTTCGATGACTTGAAATCTGACTTGTGAGATGTTATGGCCTGCCTGGTGAAAATGAAATGGAACTGGAAGTAAAAGATTCTGGCGTCTGATAGATGACCTGTGCTGACATATACGGTCTCTCACTTTCTGTGTGGTTTCTCCAATGTAAATTTTGCCACATGGACATTTTAACAGATATATGACGAATGAAGAGTCGCATGTAAAGAAATCTTTGATAGAAAATTGGTGTCCGGATTGGGTATGGTGAAAGTGAGAGCCTTTGAGGATGTTTGAACATTGGAAACAGTGGAGGCATGGAAAGGTGCCAAATTTGGGTGTGCCTAGGAATCTTTGTTTCGGAATATTGAGTAGTGGGCCAATATCTGCTTTTACTAGATGGTCTCTGAGATTTTTGGGCCTACGATTGCACGCCAGAATGGGGTTAGTGAACTCTTGTATCTTGGGAAATGCTTTCTGCATTAATATATTTATATGTACTACCAGAATCATGTTATTTTTTGCCATGTTGTTGGTAATCACTGATTGTAATTTTCTATAATTTTCTGTACTTACACAGTTTGAAAAAGGCATTTGTGCCGAAACGTCACACCAAGTGTTATTTGCCGCAATACAATAAAATACCAACAACAACCAAGCAAATCTCGCTGGAGTTTATTTTATCATTTATACACTGGTCTACTACCTGATTAATTTTCCCTAACCGGTTTGAGCACCTGGCACCACAACATGGCAAGCGGAACCTTTTCTTTTGCACAAGGTGAAATCACTTCCATGCTTTCTCAAGTCAACATCTCAGGAGAATTCCTGCAAACCTCTTCTTCAGAACTTAAGTCAAGAGATCTTGAAAGAGAGTCTAGAAGGCTGATGAATTATCAGCTACACTGTGTCACACTGGCCGAATATCTGAAGGTCGAACGGATTCCCCGCGGCCTCAGAATTCGTACCAGGCCAACGTTTTTTAAGGACGATCCAGAATTTTGCAAGAAATTTGAAATGATCCTGAACAAATGTTCATTTGACCTGATAGCACTGACACTGTCATATCTACAAGAAGCCATTACCAAAACCCAGACCGAAATAAAAACGATTGAAGAACAACTTACAGCCATCCTACCACCTGAGGAACTTTGCCAACTACAAGCAAAAATTGAATCCACACTTCAAAGCCACAGAAAAGAGATAGAGAACACAAAACGGAATAAATTCTTCGGTGACACCGAGGATTATAGAATGAATAGAGTGTACAAATGGCCTGACTACAACCGTCCATCCACCTACAGACCAAGATATCGATCACAATCAAGAGACTCGTCCCACTCAAGTGCCAATAGCGACTCACACAACCAACCAGAAACACAGATTCAACGCTCCCAAAGAGGACGACGAACGAATCGCACAGGACCAGCCACCGCAGCACGTGGATCCATCACTACAAGATCACAGGTATCATCACTAGTGGTAAATATGTCATCATACACACTGGGACCAGCCGAGATGGCCCTTCTCGAAAAAGGCCTATCATACTGCCCGCCGGTTCAAGTGGACTCCTTCCAATTGGACCTAGACCTCTGCAGACTCTTTAGGAACATTCGCCTTAAGGCACATTTTGCTGAACAAGAATGTCCTACCCGGAGTACCTCCTGTTCTCCTAGCCCACAGGTTTCTATCAGCAGCCTGGGACTAAGGAACAAGAGCCATTACATGCCACCTAAGAATAAACCTGCTATAGAAACATTTATTTCACTTGTCAAAAAAGATGTCACCCAATTTAAGCAAGATCTTTCTAGAGGCAAATACAAATTTCAAAATAACTTAGAGGCAACACAACGACAGGCACTTACCTCCCTCCGCAAACAGAAAAATATTATAATAAAACCAGCAGACAAAGGGGGAGCAGTTGTCCTCCTTTATAAGACCGACTACAAGGCTGAAATCTATCGCCAATTGCAAGATGACACAATATATAAAAAATTGAGCTCTGATCCCACACACACAATCAGAGAAAAAATCCAGAAAGTCGTCACTCACTACCATTCGTTGAACATTATTGACAATGCCACCCTCACCTTTCTCACTAATAACAATCCAGTCATACCTGTTCTTTATACTTTACCCAAAATTCACAAAAATCTACACCGTCCCCCTGGCTGTCCCATTGTTGCATCAACCAGTTCACTCCTGTCTCCACTATCCATCCTCCTTGAAAAATCACTTACACCACTGATCAAAAAAACGAGATCATTCATTCTAGACACCGCCGAATTCCTGAACCTTATTCACAAACTCCCACCGTTACCACCCAACAGCATTTTAGTCACATGGGATGTGACTAGCCTTTATACCTTCATCAAACATCAAAAGGGTCTTCAGGCAGTTTCTAACTGCCTCCAAGCCAATGTCTCTAATTCTGACACTATCTCCTTTTACATGGATATTCTGGAATTGGTTTTGACCAATAATTTCTTTCTTTTTGAAGATACATTTTATCTACAGTGCCAAGGGACCGCCATGGGGTCTAACGTGGCCCCCCCATATGCAAACTGTTACATGGCTGAATTCGAAGAGACACACATTTACCCCAATCCTCATTTTATTGACCATGCACGGATATGGAAACGCTACATTGACAACATTTTTTGCATATGGGTGGGCCCCGTCGAGTCCCTCAACGAATTTCACAGTTTCTTGAACAGCATTTACCCAGAACTTCAATTCACAATCCACTCCGACACTTCTAGCATCAGTTTTCTGGACACTACAGTCATCATCACACCAACAGGCACACTAAGTACCGACCTCTATAAAAAACCAACAGATCGCAATAACCTCTTACATTACACCAGTTTCCATTCCATGAATACAAAAAAATCTCTCCCCAACTCTCAATATTCCTGTCTTAAGAGAATTGTGTCCAATAGCTCACAGCGTGAAATTCGACTGGGGGAAATGAGAGACCGATTCAGGGAACGTGGCTACCCTGAACATATTCTTGAAGACACAAGTCACCCAACACCCAAACCCACTAACACTACCGCCAAGACTACCCTAACCCGCATTCCATTCGTACATACATACCATCCCAGTATCAACAAAGTTCTGAACAGTATCCGTAACCATTGGCCCTTACTACAGAAAGCATTTCCCAAGATACAAGAGTTCACTAACACCATTCTGGCGTGCAATCGTAGACCCAAAAATCTCAGAGACCATCTAGTAAAAGCAGATATTGGCCCACTACTCAATATTCCGAAACAAAGATTCCTAGGCACACCCAAATTTGGCACCTTTCCATGCCTCCACTGTTTCCAATGTTCAAACATCCTCAAAGGCTCTCACTTTCACCATCCCCAATCCGGACACCAATTTTCTATCAAAGATTTCTTTACATGCGACTCTTCATTCAACATATATCTGTTAAAATGTCCATGTGGCAAAATTTACATTGGAGAAACCACACAGAAAGTGAGAGACCGTATATGTCAGCACAAGTCATCTATCAGACGCCAGAATCTTTTACTTCCAGTTCCATTTCATTTTCACCAGGCAGGCCATAACATCTCACAAGTCAGATTTCAAGTCATCGAACATATCCCCTCACATAGACGTGGATATGACCGCATTACACAACTGAAAAAACGAGAATCCTTCTGGATACATACACTGGATTGTCTAGAACCTAAAGGTTTAAACAGGGATTATGAAGTTCAGAGTTTCATGTAAATTATATCTATTTTCCAATTAATTCCTCTCCTCCGTACACCATTGCACCCCCATCATCCAGTGGACACACGTACCCACTACATCCACATATCCATCAATACTAGATTCCACCAATACCATTATGTCACCACGTATATATAGTTATATTTGTCTTTTCATCTAGTCTATTCCAGCTTACAATATTCCAATTTACTTTATAGATATCCTAACTACATCACCTATGGAGATCTGTATCCTTTTCCATCTCATCCTGGTAGTATGTATTTTCTCATAGTATACCTTATATAGTCCATGATATCTTTATAAAGTGTATGATACAGTATATACCCGTAGAGGCTATAACATATATAGTTTATTCCTATAGAGTTTTGGATATTATACATGCACTGATCGTTCATTTTCCCTCCCCCATCTCCTCTGTAAACTCTGTATACATTTCTCAGCGTTCCTATCACCCACTTCCGGTGGGTGGAACGCATTTAGAAAGCATTTCCTGTATGCGATTCAAACATATCCATGTCACTTCCTGCCTGTGAAACGCAAGGTGGAACGCACCACTTCCGGTTTCGCGATACCACTTCCGGTTTCGCGATACCGGTAGTGCGATTCGCGCCCATCTGGAGGATTTAAGCAACACATCAAACACACTATGGGTGCGCTCATACCAACTACATGCAGTTGCATGCTATATCTTCTTTTCAGCGCAGCATTACCTGGCTCCCTCCTCCTTAGCGGCGTGTGGTAAGTGTCAGACCCCCGGTCTCACTGTGCTCATTTAATAGACTGATTATGCTGTTACAAGCAGATGACTTCCTGTACCAATCTGATGCTCCCCTGTACTATCTATGGATCCTCTCTATATACTCATTAGGACTATCTTGATTCCTGCATGCAAGGACATATTCCCTATACCGGTCCGTTGAACTTTGTCCTTTGAACTTTGCCTATGGATTTCTCCCTATGTACCATTCCTATGAATTCAATTTTTCTATGAATTATTTTGCTATAGTAGGTTCCTATGCACATCGTCTATGAATTTAACTCCAATGTCTCTATCCCCTATATATCTGTGGACCTCTGTTATAGCTCCTCAATTCCGTCTATATTACATGATCTAAAACTATATATCTGTGGCATATGACATACTGTTTTCCTCAACTATGCTCCTCAAGATGTCGTTCTTCAGCCCACATCTGGACCTCTTGACAAGATCCTGAGACTTTCCTCCTCCTTTTTGATATTTATCACGTGTACATTCATCTATATGCATTAATATATTTATATGTACTACCAGAATCATGTTATTGTTTGCCATGTTGTTGGTAATCACTGATTGTAATTTTCTATAATTTTCTGTACTTACACAGTTTGAAAAAGGCATTTGTGCCGAAACGTCACACCAAGTGTTATTTGCCGCAATACAATAAAATACCAACAACAACCAAGCAAATCTCGCTGGAGTTTATTTTATCATGCTCTGCATTGCTGACAGGGACCTAAATTTAGAAAAAACATCTGTTACTTCGGTGGGTGACCGCAAAAAATGATGAGAGCGTCAAATAAGGGACGTGGCCCTGGTCGTGGTGCTGCTAGTGTTGGTGGAGCTCCTGTTGCAGGGAGAGGATGTGGTCGATCTGTGCCAGCTACACTCCCAAATTAAACACCTTCCTCAGGTGCGCGTAGGCGACTAAGCCTTCAGCGTTATTTAGTATTCCCGAATGCCGCTCTACGAATGGTGAGGCCAGAACAAGTACAGGCGATAGTAGATTGGGTTGCTGACAGTGCCTCCAGTTCCTTCACATTGTCTCCCACCCAGTCCGCTGCTGAAAGATCAGAGCTGGCACCTGCAGCCCATGGCCATCAGTCTTCACCTCACCCCCTTGCAAATCAGCCAAGCAGTCTGAGCCCCAAGTCATGCAGCAGTCTCTTCTGCTTTTTGATGACTCTACTAGCAGGGTTTCCCAGGGCCATCCACCAAGCCCTGCCCCAGAAGTGGAAGAGATTGAGTGCACTGATGGCCAACTACTTATGTTTCAGAATGAGTACATGGGAGGACCACCGCAGTACGTCTCGTATGATGACAAAACAGGTGTCAACTGCTGTGGATTTCTGCAGTGTGCAGACCAACAAGGAGGGCAGGGGTGAAGCCTAGGAGGAAGATGATGTGGAGGACAATGAGGTCCCTGACCCCACATGGAATCAAGGTCATGTGAGTGACCTATGTAGTTCGGAGGAAGAGGCGGTGGTCACACAGAGCCACCAGCACAGCAAAAGAGGGAGCATGGTGCAAAAGCGGAGCGGCCGTCCCCTTGACAGTACGCCAGCTACTGCCCACTGCAGCAAGGGACTGAGCACACCAAAGCCAGCTCCAAGGAGTTCCCTGGCGTGGCAGTTCTTCAGACAATGTGCTGACGACAAGACACAAGTGGTTTGCATGCTGTGCAATCAGAGCCTGAAGCGAGGCATAAACGTTCTAAACCTGAGCACAACCTGCATGACCAGGCATCTAAGTGCAAAGCATGAGCTGCAGTGAAGTATGTCACGAATGTACCTGTACGCAGACGGATACAGCACGTGGCAAGGGGTGGTTAACTTCCGGTTAACCCTTTAAAGATACAATTCGGTATACTGCCACCACGTGTTTTAATGGCACATTAACCGACTACCGGTCACTCACCCTCACGTAGAGCAGGGAATGAACCAGCTACCACTTGCTGACCGATCGCAATCGTTCAGCCAAGCAGCAATCAAAATGGCCTTTCTCACACAAAATGGTAACGTTACTCTCTTCAGAGACAGGATTCGTTAATTCCTTTGCTTAGAACACAGAAGACTTAGCAAATAAGATTTTTCAATCTTTTAATAAAAGGTGAATGGAAAAACAGTGCATATATATATATTTACAGAATAATGACTATTCTAGATAATAATAATTCAAGGTACCGTATATACTCGAGTATAAGACAAGTTTTTTGGCACATATTTTTGTGCTCAAAAAAACTCCTCGTCTTATACTCGAGTCTAGTCTAGCTCCGGTAATACAGGCAGTGCGGGGGGCGGCGCTCAATGACTGACGTCACGCGCCTGCGCCGCCTAGTGGGAGAAGGCGCGTGACGTCAGTGAGTGAGCGCCGCTCCCCGCACTGCCTGTATTACCGGAGCAAAGACAAAGTAAGAATACTGCTGTGAGCGTCGGGGAGGGGGATCTGTGGATGGCACTGTAGGGGGATCTGTGGATGGCACTGTAGGGGGATCTGTGGATGGCACTGTAGGGAGATCTGTGCATGGCACTGTAGGGGGATCTGTGCATGGCACTGTAGGGGGATCTGTGGATGGCACTGTAGGGGGATCTGTGGATGGCACTGTAGGGGGATCTGTGGATGGCACTGTAGGGGGATCTGTGGATGGCACTGTAGGGAGATCTGTGGATGGCACTGTAGGGGGATCTGTGGATGGCACTGTAGGGGGATCTGTGGATGGCACTGTAGGGGGATCTGTGGATGGCACTGTAGGGGGATCTGTGGATGGCACTGTAGGGGGATCTGTGGATGGCACTGTAGGGGGATCTGTGGATGGCACTGTTTAGGGGGGATCTGTGGATGGCACTGTTTAGGGGGGAGATCTGTGGATGGCTCCCTGTATTTAATGCAGAGTGTGTGTGTATACAATGCACACACTCTGCATTAAATACAGGGAGTCACCCTCTTGCAGATGTGTGTATATAATGTAGAGTGTGTGCATTATATACACATACACTCTGCATTATAGCTGCATTTCCCACCCTAGTCTTATACTCGAGTCAATAATTTTTCCCATTTTTTTGGGGTAAAATTAGGGGCTCGGCTTATACTCGGGTCGGCTTATACTCGAGTATATACGGTAATAGTCATTTTAAAATAAAAGGGATAATGGATGAAAAGTATATTTAAAGGGCTTCTGTCACCCCCCAAAAGTCATTTTTCATTTTTAGGCTAATTAAAATCCTTATAGTGCGATTATTCAATATATAGTGCTCTTACCTTTTTCTGTGGCTTAGTTTCTTTAAAAACCGCACTTTTATAATATGTTAATTACCTCGCTACCAGCAAGTAGGGCGGTTACTTGCTGGTAGCCGCCGCATCCTCCTTTCAAAAAAAAAAAACCCTCCTCCTGTTGATTGACAGGGCCAGCGAGCACTCATCTGATCTGCTGTAAGGACAGCGTCCTGACAGCACCCCAAAAAGCCCTTTTTAGGGCTAGTACATCAGTCTGCTTTTTTTTTATTTTCTCTGTAATCTAATTGCACACAGCGTGTACTGTGCCCACTGCTGCCAGTGCCCAGTGCTACCACTCATATCTGGTGTCACAGTAGCTTGCATTTAAGAAAATAAACTATTTTTTCACTGTAATCTAATCGCAGTTGCCTGCAAGCGTGTGTGTCAGGTCTACAGCGTATACTGTGCCCACTACTGCCAGTGCCCAGTTGCACCACTCATATCTGGTGTCACAGTAGCTTGCATTAAAAAAACAACAACAATTTTTACACTGTAATATAATTGCAGTTGCCTGCAAGCGTGTGTGTCAGGCCTACAGCGTGTACTGTGCCCACTACTGCCAGTGCCCAGTGCCACCACTCATATCTGGTGTCACAGTAGCTTGCTTTAAAAAAAAAAAAAAAAAATTCACTGTAATATAATTGCAGTTGCCTGCAAGCATGTGTGTCAGGCCTACAGCGTGTACTGTGCCCACTACTACCAGTGCCCAGTTGCACCACTCATATCTGGTGTCACAGTAGCTTGCACGCATAGTACAACTAATCGGAAAAAAAAATGATAGGCAGAGGCAGGCCACCCCGCAGGGGCTGTCGTAATCGTGGTGCTGTGATTTCCATTGGCCCTAGAATAATGCCCAGTGTTCAGAGGCCACGTACCCTGAACTCGAAAAGTTCTGAGGACATAGTTGACTGGCTAACACAGGACACCCAATCTTCTACAGCTTCCGCTCGGAACCTTGACGCACCATCCTCCTCCAGCTCAGCTTCGGGCACCTCTCAAGTTACCACTCGCCCGCCTGCCGCCACCACCAACACTAGCACCACAGCCGCTTCACTTGATCTGTCAGAGGAGTTATTTACACATCAGTTGGAAGAAATGAGTGATGCGCAACCATTATTGCCAGAGGATGTAGATAACAGGTATATGTCTCAGTCAGGCAGCATTACACACATAGACGTACGGTGTGATGATGATGCTGTTTCCTTTGCTGAGTTGTCAGATACAAGTGAAGCGGTTGATGATGACGATGTGTCCGTGGATGTCACGTGGGTGCCCGCTCGAAGAGAAGAAGAACAGGGGGAAGTTCAGATGGGGAGACAGAGAGGAGGAGGAGACGAGTTGGAAGCAGGGGGAGGTCGTCACAAGGAGCTAGTGGCACAGTCAGACAGCATGTATCGGCACCCGGGGTCAGCCAGACAGCACGCCAATCAACACATGCTGTTGCCACCACCAGAATGCCGTCATTGCAAAGCTCAGCAGTGTGGCAATTTTTTTGTGTGTCTGCCTCTGATAACAGCGATGCCATTTGCAACCTGTGCCAAAAGAAACAGAGTCGTGTGAAGTCCAACACCCACCTAGGAACAACTGCTTTGCAAAGGCACATGATCTCAAATCACAAACGCCTATGGGATCAACACATGATGAGTACATGCAGCACACAAACTCAAAGCCACCATCCTCCTCCTGGTCCAGCATCTTCAGCCACGTCAACCAATGCTGTCCTCCTTGCCCCCTCTCAACCATCCGCCACTCCGCCTCTCACCTTCAGCAGTTCCTGCTCATCTTTCACAGTCAGGTGTCGGTCAAGGAAATGTTTGAGCATATGAAGCCAATGTCACAGAGTCACCCCCTTGCCCGGCATCTGACAGCTGGCTTGTCAGAACTCTTAGCCCACCAGCTTTTACCATACAAGCTGGTGGAGTCTGAGGCCTTCAAAAAATTTGCAGCTATTGGGACATCGCAGTGTAAGGTACCCGGCCGAAATTGCTTTTCACAAAAGGCAATCCCCAACCTGTATTGTGGAAAAGGAAGTCATAGCATGTCTGGCACACAGTGTTGGGACAAGGGTCCATCTGACCACTGATACCTGGTCTGCAAAGCACAGTCAGGGCAGGTATATCACGTACACTGCGCATTGGGTAAACCTGCTGACGGCTGCCAAGCATGGAATGCGTGCCTCTGCAGAGGAGTTGGTGACACCGCCACGACTTGCAGGCAGGCCTGCTGCCACCTCCTCTACTCCTCCTACTTCATCCTCTTCGCTAACCTCCTCAGCTGAGTCCTCTTCTGATGCTGCGTCTTGCTCCACATCAACTGCTCCCCCCCAGCTCCCCAGGGGCTATTCCACATCCCGGATACGACAGTGTCACGCCGTCTTGGGGTTGACTTGCCTGAAAGCAGAGAGTCACACCGGACCAGCACTCCTGGCCGCCCTGAACGCACAGGTGGATCAGTGGCTGACTCCCCACCAACTGGAGATCGGCAAAGTGGTGTGTGACAACGGAAGCAATTTGTTGGCGGCATTGAATTTGGGCAAGTTGACACATGTGCCGTGCATGGCACATGTGTTGAATCTGATTTTACAACGCTTTGTGCATAAGTACCCAGGCTTACAGGACGTCCTCAAGCAGGCCAAGAAGGTGTGTGGCCATTTCAGGCGTTCCTACACGGCCATGGCGCACTTTTCAGATATTCAGCGGCGAAACAACAAGCCAGTGAGGCGCTTAATTTGCGACAGCCCGACACGTTGGAATTCAACACTCCTAATGTTCGACCGCCTGCTCCAACAAGAAAAAGCCATCAACGAGTATTTGTATGACCGGGGTGCTAGGACAGCCTCTGCGGAGCTGGGTATTTTTTTGCCACGTTACTGGACGCTCATGCGCAATGCCTGTAGGCTCATGCGTCCTTTTGAGGAGGTGACATACCTAGTCAGTCGCACCGAAGGCACCATCAGCGACATCATCCCATTTGTTTTCTTCCTGGAGCAAGCCCTGCGAAGAGTGCTAGATCAGGCCGTAGATGAGCGTGAAGAGGAAACGGAAGAGTTGTGTTCACCATCACCACCAGAAACAGCCTTATCAGCATCGCTTGCTGGACCTGTGGCAACGCTGGAAGAGGAGTCTGAGGAAGAGGAGTCAGAGGAGGAATGTGGCTTTGAGGAGGAGGAAGACCAACCACAGCAGGCATCCCAGGGTGCTCGTTGTCACCTCTCTGATACCCGTGGTGTTGTACATGGCTGGGGTGAAGAACAGACCTTCAATGACATCAGTGAGGACGAGGAACGGGACATGAGTAGCTCGGCATCCAACCTTGTGCAAATGGGGTCTTTCATGCTGTCATGCCTGTTGAGGGACCCTCGTATAAAAAGGCTGAAGGAGAACGACCTGTACTGGGTGGCCACGCTACTAGACCCCCGGTATAAGCAGAAAGTGCCTGAAATGTTACCGAATTACCAGAAGTCGGAAAGGATGCAGCAGTTCCAAAACAAGTTAAAAAATATGCTTTACACAGCGTATAAGGGTGATGTCACAGCACAACGGGAATCTAACAGGGGAAGAGCTAAAGTAATCCTCCTCCTACCACGACCACGCCGGCAAGGACAGGACGCTTTACAGACGTGTTGTTGATGGAGGACATGTGGAGATTTTTAATTCCTACGCATGGCCACAGCCCTTCGGGGTCCACCCTCAGAGAACTACTCGACTGACAGGTAGCAGACTACCTCGCCTTAACTGCAGATATAACGATACTCTGAGGAGCGATGAACCCCTTGACTACTGGGTGTGCAGGCTTGACCTGTGGCCTGAGCTATCCCAATTTGCGATAGAACTTCTGGCCTGCCCCACTTCAAGTGTCCTGTCAGAAAGGACCTTCAGCGCAGCAGGAGGTATTGTCACTGAGAAGAGAAGTCGCCTAGGTCAAAAAAGTCTAGATTACCTCACCTTTATTAAGATGAATGAGGCATGGATCCCGAAGGGACTGACAGTGGGGGATGCATTTGACTAAAAAAGGCCTGATGATATGCCTTGGGCTATAAAATGGACCACACGCTGCTGTATTTAATCTCTGTATGCCAGGTGACTTGCGTGACTTCTCCGCCACCAACTAGGGTTCAAGCCGCAATGTTTTAGTGCACTTTCTGCCTGGAAAACATACATTTTTCCGGCCGCTGCTACAGCAGCAGCTGCAACAATACCAGATTTTTCAGGCATGTGTACATGCCTAATTTTTCTGGCCTCTGGTGCTGCACTGTGGCTGCAAAAACAAAACAAAAAAAAAAGGCACATACATGTGTCAATTCCCCTTCGTGATCGTGACCTTGTTGTGGTGAAGGGGCTTGCGTATCACAATGAAGTGATCACCTCTATGAGTGTGATGGCAATGGCAATGTTGGCACACCCCAGATTAGATAAGGTCGTTGCTTCATTGTGAAAAGACCAAAAGCGATCGGCTGGATAATTTTGCATAGAAAAAACATTAATTTTCTTTGTGATCATCTAAGGTGATGATTAAAGCCTACTAGGCCAACAATGGGCCCACACTGCAGAATCATTGTTTTCTGGGTCACTTAACTGTCACTGAACTACCTCAGCACGACCATAGGCTGTCTCCCAAACGTGCGCACGAACACAGTCATCACTACACCAAGATTGACGCATATAGGAATAACATTTATGTCATGAGTGTGTCAACTATTGACAACTCTTTGCGATTGTCTAAACTCTATTCCATACACGTCCCCTGATAGGGGACGTAACAGGGATTAAACTGATAGGAATAGTACTACTTAACATACCACTCATATTGGGATTGCATAGTACATTGCACGGCGCACACGCAGTGCCCCAAATTGGAAGTAAGAGGACCAACCAAGCATCTTTTTCCATCTCCCGGTTCCTAAAATCTATTCCATACACCACACCGGCCCCTGATAGGGGACAAAACAGAGCTTAAACTGGTAAGAACAGATTTTTTTAATAAAAAAAAAAGAGGACAGCCTCTGCGGAGCTGGGTATTTTTTGGCTGCGTTACTGAACGCTCATGCACAATGGCTGTAGGCTCATGCGTCCTTTTGTGGAGGTGACAAACCTGGTCAGTCAAACCCAAGGCAACGTCATCGACCTCATCCCATATGTGTTTTTTGGAGCGTGCCCTGCGAAGAGTGCTGTATCAGGCCGTAGATGAGCATGAAGAGGAAGAGTTGTGGTCACCATTACCACCAGAAGCAGCAGCTTTGTCGTCGTCGATTGCTGGACCTGTGGCAACGCAGAGAGAGGAGTCTGAAGAAGAGGAGTCAGAGGAGGAAGGCAGCTTTGAGGAGGTGGAAGACCAACCACAGCAGGCATCCCAGGGGGCTTGTTGTCACCTTTCGGGGACCCTTGGTGTTGTACGTGGCTGGGTGGAGGAAGAGACCTTCAATGACGTCAGTGAGGACAAGGAACGGGACATGGATAGCTTGGTATCCAACCTTGTGCAAATGGGGAGTTTGCGGTTGTGCAAATGGACTGTTTGCGGTTGTTTGCGGTGCGTTAAACGGGGAGTTTGGTCTGTCATGGTTTTACACTACCTAATCGATAGAACATCATACCTGATGTTTTAAAGCACGTTATTCCAAACTATTTAGGATTGTTAGGTGATTTATGCCCTTTATGGATTAAAACCCAAATCTGCGTCAACTACGTAATTTTCCATGGCAGTTTTGCCATGGATCCCCCTCCGGCATGCCACAGTCTAGGTGTTAGTCCCCTTGAAACAACTTTTCCATCACTATTGTGGGTTTTAAAATTCTCCTGCCTATTGAAGTCTATGGCGGTTCGCTCGGTTCGCCCGTTCGAGAACATTTGCGGAAATTCGCGTTCGCCGTTCGCGAACGGAAAATTTTATGTTCGTGACATCTTTAGGAAGAGGTCGCCAACGCAGCTGGGGCACCGCCGGCAGCTGAGAAGGCAGGGTTAGCATGGCCCAAATGTGGAAAAGCTTTGTCAGCCTTGGAGGTGCTGACCTGCCCTGCAGCCAGTGTATAGTGTGAACGTGTGTTTAGCACGGCAGAGAGCATTATCACAGGCCGCAGCCAATGTGGACAAGCTTACGTTTATTAAAATGAACCAGGCATGAATCCCACAGGACTTGTCCGTACCTTGTGCAGAATAGACATTTATACCAGCCTCAACCATCCATTCTTGTACTCAAGTGCACTTATTCTTTGTTTTATTTTGTTATATGTCCCAATATTTTGGGGGATACCCCAATTGAAAAATAAAAAATAACACAAATCAGTGTTGGCTACCTATTCCTCCTTCACTGCTGCTTCCACCTACACCGCCACGTCAACCTACACCGCCACATCCACCCATCCACCGCCTACTCAACCTCCTACTCCTAGATCCAGATTGTTATTTTAAATTTTTCTGTATTTTATGTTATTTTAAGTAATTTCCCTATCCACATTTGTTTGCAGAACAGTTTCCATGCTCTTAAGCTCATTTTGATGCCTTTTGCAGCCCTCTAGCCCTTTCCAGGACTATTTTAGAGCCATTTTAGTGCCCAAAAGTTCGGGTCCCCATTGACTTCAATGGGGTTCGGGGTCAAGTTTGGCTCAAGTTCGGGTCCCGAACCCGAACATCCAGGTGTCCGCTCAACTCTAATTGGCACCACATTGTCTATGCGCCAATCCTGTGGGACATTCCCTGTCAGTATAGAGTCCTTAAATATCTGAAATAATGGTCTAGCTACGATATTACTTAATTCTCTTAGGATACGGGGGTGTATGCCATCTAGTCCTGGCGATTTTTATATTTTAATCTTTTTAAGATGCCGTTGTACTTCTATCTGGGTCAGACAGGGCACTATTAATTGGGAATTTACTTTTACATTCTGCATCATCTGACAGTTTATTTTCCTTAGTGAATACAGTGGAGAGAAAAATATTTAATAGCTTTGCTTTCTCCTCATAGCTCTCTGCGACTCCCCCCTCATTACTATGTAAAGGTCCGACACCTTTAAATTTATACTTTTTACCATTTATATAATTGAAGAACATTTTAGGGTTAGTTTTGCTCTCTTTGGCAATTAATCTCTCGGTCTCTAGTTTGGCTGCTTTTATTTGTTTTTTACATTTTTTTTTCTTTATAGTTTTTCATTGCTTCCTCCCTGAAAAAAACACTTTTTTGAATGATAATTGGAAGGTTATTACTTTATGGTCACTATTTCCCAGGTGTCCCCCGACCTGCACATCTATTGTTCTTTCAGGTCTGTTGAGTAATACTAAGTTTAGTATGGCCGTCCCTCTAGTCGGGTCCTGAACCAGTAGGGAAAGGTAATTGTCTTTGGTTATTGCCAAGAACCTGTTTCCTTTATGAGATGTACAGATTTCAGTTTCCCAGTCTATATCTGGGTAGTTGAAGTCCCCCATAATAAGCACCTCATTATGATTTGCCGCTTTGTCTTTCTCGTTTAGTAGTAGATTTTCTGTGGACTCCGGTATATTAGGTGGTTTATAATAAACTCATATTAGTATTTGATTGTTTTTGCCTCCATGTATTTCTACCTACAGTGATTCCACATGTTCATGTCCCTCACTTATATCTTCTCGGACTGTGGGCTTTAGACAGGACTTTACATAAAGGCAGACCCCTCCCCCTCTCCGGTTTTGACGTCCTTTTGAAACAGACTGTAACCCTGTACATGAACTGCCCAGTTATAGCTATCATCCAGCCATGTCTCAGTTATTCCCACTATGTCATAGTTCTCCTCACACATCACTAATTCCAGTTCCCCAGTTTTATTAGTCAGGCTTCTGGCATTAGTATGCATACAATTAAGAAGTTTATGTATATTTTTTACTCTACACCTTTCCTTCTGAAATGTTCTAGTCCCTCCTTCCATTCCTCCCCCAGTCCCATTACCTTGCCCCTGGTCTCTATCTGCACTATCTTCCCATCCTATAACGTAATTACCCTCCCCAGTCCCTAGTTTAAACACTCCTCCAACCTTCTAGCCATCTTCTCCCCCAACACAGCTGCCCCTTCCCCATTGAGGTGCAGCCCGTCCCTACAATAGAGCCTGTAGCCGACAGAGAAGTCGGCCCAGATCTCCAGGAACCCAAACCCCTCTTTCCTACACCAGTTCTTGAGCCACTTGTTAACCTCCCTAATCTCCCACTGCCTTTCTTGTGTGGCTCGTAGTACAGGTAGTATTTCGGAAAATATCCTAAGCTAGCCCTAAGCTTGTGACCTAAATACCTAAAATCATTTTTAAGGACGCTGCACCTACATCTAACTTTTTCATTGGTTCCGATATGGACCATGACTGGTGGATCTTCTCCAGCTCCTCCCAGTAATCTGTCAACCTGATCCGCGATGTGTCGAACTCGAGTGCCAGGAAGACAACACACCATTCAACGATCCGGTCTTTGTGACAGATGGCCCTATCTGTACCACTAATAATGGAGTCTCCCACTACCAGCACCTGTCTGACTTGCCCTGCTCTCCTGGTCCCCTGCTTACTGGAGCTGACATTCCCCTGACTGGCAAAGGAAGTGTCCAGCAGCAGCAGTGCTCTCCCTGAACTGACATCCCCCTCATCTGCCAAACTTGCAAACTTGTTGGGGTGTGTCAGATCAGGGCTAGCCTCCCTGGCACTCTTCACTCTACCCCGCTTTCTAACTGTTACCCAGCTAGCTGCCTCACTTTCCTGAGCCTCCTCGCTACCACCATCCCCCACATCTACCCCATAGAGTGCTTGCTCAGTGAGCAGCAAACTCTTTTCCAAATTGTCAACGCTTCTCAGTGTTTTGAAACTCGCCCGGTTAGATAGTCGATGTGCGATTCCAAATGTGCAATTCACTCACATTTTGAACAAATATATGCACCCTCAAACGGCTGTTCCAGGACTGCATACATTAGACAAGATGTGCACTGGACTGCGTTGTCAATAAGGGAACACATACTAAATGGGGATTACGCAAGAAAAGAGAAAAAAATACAATATAGTGCAGTGATAAGAATCTAACTTACTGTAGTCCCCTCCTAAAGTCCCTGAATCTCAAGTCACATAATTTAAAGTCACACACTTAATACAAACACACACTCAAAATCAAACATGCGAACGATCACAAACCTGCGTCTTTTGGCTACTTGTAAAGTGCAGCTCTCAAACCAGACTGCTTTTTTTTCCTCTGGATTCAAAGGACTGAGTTGCCCTCAAGACTGGCTATTTAACTTCTCCTAATTATATAGCTACACCCTAATTACTCACCTGTGCAACACCTTGAAGAAGGAAAAAAAAAAATGTAATCAGTATACTCTCAGCTGCTATGAAATAAACCTGGCAGCAAAAGCAAGTTCACATTGTATAAACTAGACTACACTGCTGTGACTTGGCATATAGAACAATAAGGTCAGGCACAGCCACTTAGCAATGCACACAAATAATTCAGCTCTCACAGATACTCCCTCACGTAATCTAAAGTCACACACTTAATACAAACACACACTTGAACTCAAACTCGCGTTGTTTGGCTGCTTGTATAAGTGCAGCTCTCAAACCAGTCTGCTTTTTTTCCTCTGGATTCAAAGGCTTTTCCTCTGGATTGCTTTTTTGACTTCACTTCTGCCTCATCCTTTGGTCCTGCACTGTTGCTCCTGGTTACTCGGCCTGCTGACTACGTCTGTACCTCTGGTACCTTGCTCTGGTACCTCCTGTTCCACCTGGTCCAGCTGCCTCATGTTCCAATCCTTCTCAAGAGGTAGCGACCTGGAGTTCCTCTCGGGAACAGATTTCAAATGCTAACCTCTGTACTCTCTATTGTAAGACAAACATTGCACACTTGTATTCTGTATTGTGTAAGGGATCGTCTTTTTATTCAGGGGTCTTTCTCGCAGACTTCTTCCAGACAAAGGCTTTAGTGTCCAAACAGTGCATTTATTTGGCAGTCTTCATGCACAAACAGCAACCAAAACATACATACATCAAAACAAATCCTCAGCAGTCTGGCGACTGACTAAACAGTATAGTCCCTCTCTAGCAGGATCCAGGTCTACCACCCAGCTCCCCAAAACACTGCAGTGCTTACCCCACAGAGGGTCAGAGGGTCCCAGCTCCCACAGGCTTTAGCACAGCCTGCTCTTTCCTCAGACTGAGAGCCCCATCCAAGTCCAGCAACAGGATTAAATAGCATTCCTGGATATGGGCATATTCTTAAATCCCGGAGTGAAGCATGGGGAACAGGCACCCACCCAACACATTGCCTGTTCCCAGTAAAAGCCCGCCCTGGACTAGCTGGAGCCAGCTAAGCTAAGTAGCTTGGTGTCCACCAACTAGCTTAGTGGCCACCTATATCTAGGGCCTTTACTCCACCAAGGTCGTGCCCCTTGGTGACACACTCCTGGTGTAAACAACACCGCCTTTCCATGCTTTGCCGGGACTTTTCTGTTCTCACCCAGGCTCCATATACACCCTTGCAATGGCTGTCATGTGGCCCTCTGGCAGCTCCACTGCCACAATTGCTATATTTTGAAAAACAAAAAATGAAATGTCCGGAGATGCTCTGACATGGATTTTGGTCTAGTATTTCACGTTTTCACCCAGAGATTTCAAATTCTACCCTCTATATTGTGAGACACACATTGCACACATACCGTATATTGCTATTCCCCCCCCAAAAAAAAAAAAAATGTTCTTGCAGGTAGCTGCCTTTGAGGTTCTGTAGCAACTGCAACTGTGCTATGAGGCCCTCCCAGTCTCAGCTCCTCACTTCTCACTCTGGCTGAAAGCTTTCCCTGTTTTGCTTATTGTACACAATTATTCTTCTTTCTAGCCTTTCCCTTAAAGGGGTTTTCCGAGACTTTATAACTGATGACCTATCTTTAAGATAGGTCATCAGTATCTGATTGGTGGGGGTCTGACAGCCTGGACCCCCGCTGATCAACTGTTTGAGAAGGCAATGGCAACCTTCTCAGCTTTCTCTAGGCACATTGGTAACGTGGTCTTGATGCAGCTCAGCCTCATAGACGTGAATGGGGCTGAGCTGCTATACCAAGCACTGCCGCTGTGTTATGTATGGAACTGTGCTTGGTAAGTAAGGAGAGAATAGGTCATCAATAATAAAATCTTGGAAAGCCCTTTTAACTGTCCCTGACACTAGAATAGAAGCTTGATTCTGACTGTACACTGTCCCTAAGTCCGTTTTCTGTAAGACACTACATAGACCCATACACCCTTATTCACAGCTCAACAAAAAATTACATTGTGCTAATTCTACAAGGGCCCCTCCTTGCCTGCTGCAGCACTGATTGACTCATCCAAGCTGTCTTTCAGTCCGTCAGCCAATTAAGGCAAGCATCCTTTCAGGGTCATGTGAGCATCCTTCTTCTACCTCCTTTGTGCTTTGTCCCGCCGACATGTGCAGTAAAATGGTATCACAGAAAGTTCATTTTGAATTATTCCTCTGTTGTTAAGCCACTCACTGATATGACTAAAAAGGGGGTAGATTTTTCCTTGTGGTCGGTAGATGAGCTTAAATCCTTTTCTAGTATCAAAGAGAGTTTTGCTTCCACTCCCATTTTGGTACAACCTGATGTCTCTCTACCTTTTATTGTTAAGGTGGATGCTTCTGAGGTGGGTGTGGGTGCGGTCTTATCCCAATGAACGAGGTACTGGAGAGAACCGCGGATAATGCGAGAATCCACAATCTTAGAGACCTGAAATTCAAGATTGCCATCAACAAAAATCGGAGGAGGAGGCAAAGAGGAGGGTACAGTGGGTTGGACATAAGGTTTTAATAGGGACCTGTGAAAAACATTATGGATCTTCCAAGTCTGAGGAAGATCAAGACGGAAGGCAACGGGATTGATGACGGACAAGATCTTGTAAGGCCCAATAAACCTAGGACCCAACTTCCAGGAGGGAACCTTCAGTTTGATATTCTTTGTAGACAACCACACCAGATCACCCACATTCAGGTCCGGACCAGGCACATGTCTCTTAGGCTACTTTCACACCTGCGTTCAGGTGTCCGCTCGTGAGCTCCGTTTGAAGGGGCTCACAAGCGGCCCTGAACGCAGCCGTCCGGCCCTAATGCATTCTCAGTGGAGGCGGATCCACTGAGAATGCATCCGTCTGCCAGCGTTCAGCCTCCGCTCCGCTCAGTGAGCGGACACCTGAACGCTGCTGGCCGTGCGGAGGCGAGCGGATCCGTCCAGACTTACAATGTAAGTCAATGGGGACAGATCCGTTTGAAGATGACACTATATGGCTCAATCTTCAAACGGATCCGCCCCCATTGACTTTCAATGTAAAGTCTGGACGGATCCGCTCAGGCTACTTTCACAATTTTTCTAAGTTATAATGCAGACGGATCCGTTCTGAACGGATGCAAACGTCTGCATTATAGGAGCAGATCCGTCTGATGAAACATCAGACGGACCCGCTCCGAACGCTAGTGTGAAAGTAGCCTTATCCGCCACATGCTTATATCTCTCACTCATCCTCTTCAGATTACCCTGAATCTTTTGCCAAATAAATGACAAAGACGAGAAAAATCCAGAAAATGTCCCAAACTGCGGATAAAACCCATATGCACCAAAAAATGGTGACTTATCAGAGGACTCCTGGCGACGGTTATTTAAAGCAAACTCAGCAAGGGACAAAAAAGAATACCAATCCTCCTGATTCTCCGCCACAAAACAGTGCAGATATGTCTCCAGATTCTGATTGACGCGTTCGGTCTGACCATTCGACTGCGGGTGAAAAGCAGAAGAGAACGACAACCGAATCCCCAAGTGAGAACAGAAGGCCTTCCAGAATCTGGAAACAAATTGCGTGCCCCTATCAGAAACGATGTCTGAAGGAATGCCATGCAATTTAACAATGTGATCAACAAACGCTTGCGCCAACGTCTTAGCATTGGGTAACCCAGGAAAGGGAATGAAATGCGCCATTTTGCTAAAACGGTCCACTACCACCAGAATCACAGTCTTTCCCGAGGAACGAGGCAGGTCCGTAATGAAGTTCATGGACAGATGCGTCCAAGGACGGGAAGGAATGGGTAACGGGAGGAGAGAACCCAATGGCCGTGAATGAGGGACCTTGGCACGAGCGCAGGTCTCGCAAGCTGCCACAAAACCCTCAACCGTCTTACGAAGAGCCGGCCACCAGAATCTCAGAGCAATGAGATCCACTGTGGCTGTACTCCCCCGGTGCCCAGCAAGGACAGTATCGTGGTGCTCCTTAAAAACCTTGTGTCGTATAGCGAGAGGCACAAACAACCTCCCAGAAGGACAAAGATCAGGAGCCTCTGCCTGGGCTGCCTGAACCTCTGCCTCCAAATCAGAATAAAGAGCAGAGACGACCACCCCTTCAGCCAAAATGGGACCCGGGTCTTCAAAGTTCCCCCCTCCCGGAAAACAACGTGACAGGGCATCCGCCTTCACATTTTTAACCCCAGGGCGGAACGTGACAACAAAATTAAACCTAGAAAAGAACAAAGACCATCTGGCCTGTCTCGGGTTCAGACGCTTGGCCGATTCCAAGTAGGCCAGATTCTTATGGTTGGTAAACACGGTAATAGGGTGTCTGGCTCCCTCTAACCAATGGCGCCATTCCTCAAAAGCTAATTTGATGGCCAACAAACTCCCTATCTCTCACATTGTAATTTCTCTCTGCAGAGGAGAGTTTCCTTGAGAAAAAGGCACACGGTCGCCATTTGGCAGGAGAGGGACCCTGACATAAGACCGCACCCACACCCACCTCAGAAGCATCCACCTTAACAATAAAAGGTAGAGAGACATCAGGTTGTACCAAAATGGGAGCGGAAGCAAAACTCTCTTTGATACTTGAAAAGGCTTTAAGCGCATCTACCGACCACGAGGAAAAATCTACCCCCTTTTTAGTCATATCAGTGAGTGGTTTAACAACAGAGGAATAATTCAAAATGAACTTTCTGTAATAATTGGCAAAACCCAAAAACTGCATCAGCGCCTTCTGATTCTCAGGAAGCTCCCAATCAAGCACAGTGCGGACCTTCTCAGGGTCCAGCCGAAAACCAGAAGCGGAGAGAAGAAAACCAAGAAATTGAATCTCCGGAACTGCAAACACACATTTTTCCAGTTTAGCGTACAATTTATTCTCCCGCAGAATCAGCAATACCTGACGTAGGTGGTCCCGATGAGTCTTGAAATCAGGAGAAAAAATCAAAATGTCATCTAGATACACCAGTACAAATTTCGCCATTAAATGATAAAAAATGCTGTTCACAAAATGTTGGAAGACAGCCGGAGCATTCATCAAATCAAAGGGCATAACCAAATTCTCGAAATGACCCTCAGGGGTATTGAAGGCCGTCTTCCATTCGTCCCCTTCCCTGACCCTGACTAGGCTGTATGCCCCTCTTTAATCCAACTTAGAAAAAACGTTAGCCCCAACAATCTGGTTAAACAGGTCCGGGATCAGAGAAAGCGGATAAGGGTCACGAATTGTGATACGGTTCAGCTCCCTGAAATCCAGACAAGGTCTTAAAGAACCATCTTTTTTCTTAACAAAAAAAAAAAACAGCGGCAACAGGTGACTTCGAGGGTCGGATGTGTCCCTTTCTCAGGCTCTCAGAGATATAAGTACGCATATCGACTCTTTCAGGTTGGGAGAGATTGTATAAATGTGATTTTGGCAGCTTGGCTCCTGGGATGAGATTAATAGGGCAGTCGTACTGAGGGGGCAACTCCTGGACGCCACTCTCGGAAAACACATCTGAAAATTCAGAGAGAAAAGATGGTACAGTCTTGGTAGAAACCTCTGAAAGAGACGCCGTGAGGCAATTCTCTCTGTTGTCTATCCCATTTGCACAACAGCATGTGAAATTGATTGTTGCTCAGTGTTGCTTCCTAAGTGGACAGTTAGATTTCATAGAAGTGTGATTGACTTGGAGTTACATTGTGTTGTTTAAGTGTTCCCTTTATTTTTTTGAGCAGTGTAGTACAACAGACACACAGCACATATAATTATATAATAGCTGCTACAAGTATGTACCCCCACATCATATTTATGACACTTATTATAGGCATTTTATGTGTTAAACTCCCAATGTTGCAGCAACAATACAAAATTAATTATATGCAAAAATTTAAAATGTTACAAAGCAATTCCTAACCTTTGTATTACACCTTTCTGATACTTATTTCCTCTTTCTGGCAGTTTCACTTCTTAGACCTCTTGTTTCAGTAAAGACAGATTCCTGCTGTGTGGAATGAAGGAAGTGACAGGAAGAATTAGAGGGTTCTGGACAGTTATGAGGAGCGGTGTTGTGCCTGGTTGATATCTCTTCAGCTGTAAGATGTGTAAACACTCTTAAATCTTGACATTCTATGATGTATCTGTGCAGAACACTTATGTTGTTTTATATTTCTCTTGTTTACATTACATTTAGAAACAAATCATGATATGGACACAATATTTTAGTGGTTAACTTGAGTAAAAAATGTTGCACAAAGATTAAGTTTAGACCCTCTGATGTTCAGTTTGCAGTTTTGCCCAGTTTCTTTTGTGTCCGTGGTCCTACCAGTAACACATGCTGAACTTGTGTGTTGAGGATGCTGCTGCCTTCTCCTGATCTCTCCACTCTCTTAGGGCTCTTTCACACTTGCATTGTTCTTTTCCGGCATAGAGTTCCGTCGTCGGGGCTCTATGCCGGAAGAATCCTGATCAGGATTATCCCCATGCATTCTGAATGGAGAGAAATCCGTTCAGGATGCATCAGGATGTCTTCAGTTCCGGAACGTTTTTTGGCCGGAGAAAAAACCGCAGCATGCTGCGCTTTTTGCTCCGGTCAAAAATCCTGAACACTTGCCGCAAGGCTGGATCCGGAATTAATGCCCATTGAAAGGCATTAATCCGGATCCGGCCTTAAGCTAAACGTCGTTTCGGCGCATTACCGGATCCGACGTTTAGCTTTTTTTGAATGGTTACCATGGCTCCCAGGACACTAAAGTCCTGTTTGCCATGGTAAAGTGTAGTGGGGAGCGGGGGAGCAGTATACTTACCGCCCGTGCGGCTCCCAGAGCGCTTCAGAGTGACGTCAGGGCGCCCCACGCGCATGGATAACGTGATGACATGGATCACGTCATCCATGCGCATGGGGCGCTCTGACGTCATTCTGGAGCGCCCTGGGAGCCGCACGGACTGTAAGTATACTGCTCCCCCGCTCCCCACTACTACTATGGCAGCCAGGACTTTAATAGCGTCCTGGCTGCCATAGTAACACTGAACGCATTTTGAAGACAGATCCGTCTTCAAATGCTTTCAGTTCACTTGCGTTGTTACGGATCCGGCGGGCACCTCCGGCAAATGGAGTGCACGACGGATCCGGACAACACAAGTGTGAAAGAGCCCTTATCTGCTTTGCACAATATTCTGCTCCCAAAATTTCTGGGAGCTGTATAGATCTGTATGCATTTAGTTACTCCAAGTGGAGGCTGTAAGTAAACTGTATTTTAGGGTGAGCAGCAGTTTACTGTTTCGCGGTCCCTCACCACAAGCCCTATAGCAGCACTTTATACTTCCTGTATGGTAGGTATGGCATAGGACCAGCAAGCGTGTGAGCTATTAGAATTGTTGAAGTTAATCCACAGTGAATAAAATAAATCACTGGTGAGTAGGTGAATAGACATTATTGCATTGGTTTGCCTTAAGGGGCACTATAGTTTGGTGGTCATGAGCATCAGTGAGCATGGGGTTCAGTGCTAAATCAGCAGTAATACCCATTCATGCTAAGGACAGGTGAGTGTCTAAGTGGTCAGACCACCACCAATCCTAAAGTGAAGGCATATTCTGCTGATCCCATAACTTTATAAGATGGGAAAGTCCCTTTAAGTCTCAAGTGTCAATCAATCCAATTGGTTTAGAGCAGGGATGCTCAATCTGCGGTCCTCCAGCTGTTGCAAAACTACAACTACCAGCATGACATGATATCTGTAGGCTGTCCAGGGATGATGTAAGTATTAGCTGGAGGGCCGCAGGTTTGGCATCCCTGGTTTAAAGCAATCATATAAGGATAAAGCAGTAGTTCTTGACTTTGGAAGGTAATTTCCTGGCAAAGTTGGCAATTTACCTTACCTAGCTAAGTCCTTCCCTTATTTTTTCATTGTCTATACCTAAATAGGGATTGACCAATCCATGGTTTTGAAGAGCAAAGGTTGAGATTTGTGGTGGAATTAGTCCTCCTGACATTGCAGCCAGGTTCTGACAGGTAAAAGAGCAGTGGGGCTATTGTGTTGCCCTGGAGAATATTTTTTTAAAGATTTGTTGGTTTTTAATGCTAAACTGCAAACATTGCAGCCAGTGGTATTACAAATTGCCATGGAGCCATATAACTGCACCTCACTCTGCTATGGCCACCTTGAGGAGTAAGTTGAGAACTGAACGATGATGATTGTTACAATTAGAGATGAGC
Organism: Bufo bufo; assembly: GCF_905171765.1. NCBI lineage: Eukaryota > Metazoa > Chordata > Amphibia > Anura > Bufonidae > Bufo > Bufo bufo. The sequence continues at coordinate 50,430,829 of NC_053392.1, forward strand.
AAATCGAAGTTGACGAAGTGGAATTCAATCCGAATTTCAGGAAAAATTTGATTCACACCGAATTTCCTCACGGATAATAGTATATATATTATTTGCCGTTCAGCGGTGCAGTTATATGTTCTAAAGCCCTTTTTGGCGTGTATTAGTGGCGCAAAAAAAAAGTATTTGCCGTTTTGTAAAGAAGTGAGAAAATTACTGCCCTTTTTGGTGGGTATTAGAGGCAAAAAATATATATTTGCCGTTCAGCGGTGCAGTTATATGTTCTAAAGCCCTTTTTTGCAGTTATATGTTCTAAAGCCTTTTGTAGCGTGTACAAGTGGAAAGCACTTTTTGGAGTTATATGTTCTAAAGCACTTTTTTTGCGTGTATTGGTGGCACAAAAAAGTATTTGCCGTTGTGTGGTGAAGTGAGAAAATTACAGCCCTTTTTGGCGTGTATTACATAGTAACATAGTATATAAGGCCGAAAAAAGACATTTGTCCATCCAGTTCGGCCTGTTATCTTGCAAGTTTATCCAGAGGAAGGCAAAAAAAACTGTGAGGTACAAGCCAATTTTCCCCACTTAAGGGGGACAAATTCCTTCCCGACTCCAATCAGGCAATCAGAATAACTCCCTGGATCAACGACCCCTCTCTAGTAGCCATAGCCTGTAATATTATCACACTCCTGAAATACTTCCAGCCCCCTCTTGAATTCTTTTAGTGAACTCACCATCACCACCTCCACAGGCAGAGAGTTCCATAGTCTCACTGCTCTTACCGTAAAGAATCCTCTTCTATGTTTGTGTACAAACCTTCTTTCCTCCAGACGCAGAGGATGTCCCCTCGTCACAGTCACAGTCCTGGGGATAAATAGCTGATGGGATAGATCTCTGTACTGACCCCTGATATATTTATACATAGTAATTAGATCCCCTCAGTCGTCTTTTTTCTAAAGTGAATAACCCTAATTTTGATAATCTTTCAGGGTACTGTAGTTGCCCCATTCCAGTTATTATTTTAGTTGCCCTCCTCTGGACCCTCTCCAGCTCTGCTATGTCTGCCTTGTTCACTGGAGCCCAGAACTGTACACAGTACTCCATGTGTGGTCTGACCAGTGATTTGTAAAGTCGTAGGACTATGTTCTCATCACGGGCATCTATGCCCCTTTTGATGCAACCCATTATCTTATTGGCCTTGGCAGCAGCTGCCTGACACTGGTTTTTACAGCTTAGGGCTCTTTCACACTTGCATTCTTTTCTTCCGGCATAGAGTTCCGTCGTCTGGGCTCTATGCCGGAAGAATCCTGATCAGTTTTATCCTAATGCATTCTGAATGGAGAGAAATCCGTTCAGGATGCATCAGGATGTCTTCAGTTCAGGACCGGAACGTTTTTTGGCCGGAGAAAATACCGCAGCATGCTGCGCTTTTTGCTCCGGCCAAAAATCCTGAACACTTGCCGCAAGGCCGGATCCGGAATTAATGCCCATTGAAAGGCATTAATCCGGATCCGGCCTTAAGCTAAACGTTGTTTCGGCACATTGCCGGATCTGACGTTTAGCTTTTTTTGAATTGTTACCATAGCTGCCAAGACGCTAAAGTCCTGTTTGCCATGGTAAAGTGTAGTGGGGAGCGGGGGAGCAGTATACTTACCGTCCGTGCGGCTCCCCGGGCGCTCCAGAGTGATGTCAGGGCGCCCCACGCTCATGGATGACGTGATCGCATGGACACGTCATCCATGCGCATGGGGCGCTCTGACATCATTCTGAAGCGCCCCGGGAGCCGCACGGACTGTAAGTATACTGCTCCCCCGCTCCCCACTACTACTACGGCAACCAGGACTTTAATAGCGTCCTGGCTGCCATAGTAACACTGAACGCATTTTGAAGACGGATCCGTTTTCAAATGCTTTCAGTTCACTTGCGTTTTTCCGGATCCGGCGTGTAATTCCGGCAAATGGAGTACACGCCGGATCCGGACAACGCAAGTGTGAAAGAGCCCTTAGTTTGCTGCTTATTAAAATTTCTAGGTCCTTTTCCATGTCAGTGTTACCCAGTGTTTTACCATTTAGTATGTACGGGTGACTTGCATTATTCCTTCCCATGTGCATAACCTTACATTTGTCAGTGTTAAACCTCATGTGCCACTTCTCTGCCCAAGCCTCCAATCTATCCAGATCCCTCTGTAGTAGTATACTGTCCTCTTCAGTGTTAATTACTTTACACAGTTTAGTGTCATCTGCAAACATTGATATTTTACTATGCAAGCCTTCTACAAGATCAATAATAAATATATTGAAGAGAATAGGGCCCAATACTGACCCCTGAGGTACCCCACTAGTGACAGTGACTCAATCTGAGTGTGTACCATTAATAACCTCTGTTTTCTATCATTGAGCCAGTTACTTACCCACATACAGACGTTTTCTCCCACGTGGTACAGGGTCAAATGCTTTGGAGAAGTCCAGATATACGACATCCATTGATTCACCGCTGTCAAGTCCAGAACTTACCTCCTCATAGAAACTGATTAAATTTGTTTGACATGACCGATCCCTCATGAAGCCATGCCGATATAATGTTATTTGCTTGTTTACATTGAAATCCTCCAAGATAGCATCTCCTAGAAAACCTTAAAACAGTTTACCCACAACAGATGTTAAACTTACCGGCCTATAGTTTCCGGGGTCTGTTTTTGCACCCTTTTTGAATGTTGGCACCGCATTTGCTATGCACCAATCCTGTGGAACACTCCCTGTCAGCATAGAGTCCTTAAAGGGACACTGACAGGCCAAATAGGCATATTTAGTTATATATATGACATTACAGGTCTTATACAGTCTATTAAAAGCATCTAAGTATCCCCCCTGTCCACCTTATAAATACCGAAAAATAAAGTTTTATTACCTGCCTGCCTCGTCACCAATCTGCCCAAGGGGCGGCGTTTCATCTCAAAATGCACCCAGCCAGCCGCTCCCAACTGCCGTTCTGAAGCCCCGCCCAGCTCATCAATATTCACTTCGCTGGGCGGCGGCTACAACTCTCCCCAGTCACGATCCTGCGCATGGGCAATTGAATCCTCCTGGCATCGTTCATGTCTAATCTTCTGCGCCTGCGCCCCGCCGTGGTTACATCGCGCCTGCGTACACACCCAGCCTGCGTCTTCGAGGCCGCTGCAGCCTCTGCCTCATGCGCATGCGCCAGGCACTGTTCAGAGCAGCGCTTCAGAGCGCTGCTCACTCACATCTCAAAAGGGGTTAATGATAGTGCGTCCGACCTCCAAATCTTCACTCCGCCCTCATTGTCTGTGTGTACACAGTGCAGACAAAGAGAGGCGGAGGAAGAGTTTGAGGTTCGAGTACGTCTAGTGTCAATTTCTGGTGGACCAATTTTTCATAATAAAAAAGTAAATAATGTTCCCCCCATTAGTTTCTGTTATACATTTATTTCCCTGCAATTGTAAATGAATTTTTTAAAAATTCAATTGCCCATGCGCAGGATCGTGACTGGGGAGAGTTGTAGTTGCCGCCCAGCGAAGTGACAGGCAGGTTATAAAACGTTATTTTTCGGTATTTATAAGGTGGACAGGGGGGATACTTAGATGCTTTTAATAGACTGTATAAGACCTTTAATGTCATATATATAACTAAATATGCTGATTTGGCCTGTCAGTGTCCCTTTAAATATCTATATAGGGTCTGGCTATGACATTACTTAATTATTTTAGGATACGGGGGTGTATGCCATCTGGCCCTGGCGATTTGTCTATTTTAATCTTTTTAAGACTCCGCTGTACTTCTTCCTGGATCAGACAGGACACTTTGAATGGGGAATTTACTTTTACATTCTGCATTTCATCTGACAGTTTATTTTCCTCAGTGAATACAGTGGAGAAAAAAATATTTAATTGCTTTGCTTTCTCCTCGTCGCTCTCTGCAACTCCATCCTCATTGCTCTGTTTAGGGCCGACACCTTCAGATTTATACTTTTTACCATTTATATAATTGAAATGAATCTTTCGGTCTCTAGTTTGGCGGCTTTTATTTGTTTTTTACATATTCTATATTTTTCCTTATAGTTTTTCAGTGCTTCCTCGCTACCCTACTGTTTTAATGATTTAAATGCTTTCTTTTTGTCATTTATTGCCTTCTTTACAGTTCTATTTATCCACAATGGTTTCTTCTTGTTCCTTAAATTTTTATTCCCATAAGTTATATACCTCTCACAATAAAATTTTAGGATGCTTTTAAAAATATCCCATTTTGTGGCTGTATTTTTATTTTTGAGGACTTTGTCCCAGTTAGTTAGGACTATGGCCTCTCTTAGTTGGCTAAAGTTAGCTTTTTTGAAGTTTGGTATTTTTGTTCCTCCCTATAGAAATGCTCATTTGAAGGGTAATTGGACGGTTATTAATCCATTGTCACTATTTCCCAGGTGTCCCCCAACCTGCACATCTGTTGTTCTGTCAGGTCTATTGGTTAATACTAAGTCCAGTATGGTCGTCCCTCTAGTCGGGTCCTAAACCAGTTGGGAGAGGTAATTGTCTTTGGTTATTGCCAAGAACCTGTTTCCTTTATGAGATGTACAGCTTTCAGTTTCCCAGTCTATATCTGGGTAGTTAAGTCCCCCATAATAACCACCTCATTATTATTTGCTGCCTTGTCTATCTCGTTTAGTAAAACATTTTCTGTGGACTCTGGTATATTAGGTGGTTTATAATAAACTCTGATTAGTAATTTATTATAATTTTTTCCTCCATGTATTTCTACCCACAGTGACTCCACATGTTCATGTCCCTCACTTATATCTTCTCGGACTGTGGGCTTTAGACAGGACTTTACATAAAGGAAGACCCCTCCCCCTCTCCGGTTTTGACGATCCTTTCTAAACAGACTGTACCCTTGTACATTAACTGCCCAGTCATAGCTATCATCCAGCCATGTCTCAGTTATTCCCACTATGTCATAGTCCTCATCACACATCACTAATTCCAGTTCCCCAGTTTTATTAGTCAGGCTTCTGGCATTAGTATACATACATTTAAGAGGTTTATGTATATTTTTTACCCTACACCTTTCCTTCTGAACTGTTCTAGTCAATCCTTCCATTCCTCCCCCAGTCCCACTACCTTGCCCCCGGTCTCTATCTGCACTATCTTCCCATCCTATAGCGTAATTACCCTCCCCCCCAGTCCCTAGTTTAAACACTCCTCCAACTTTCTAGCCATCTTTCCCGCCAACACAGCTGCCCCATCCCTACGATAGAGCCTGTAGCTGACAGAGAAGTCGGCCCAGTTCTCCAGGAACCCAAACCCCTCCTTCCTACAACAGTTCTTTAGCCACTTGTTAACCTCCCTAATCTCCCGCTGCCTTTCTTGTGTGGCTCATGGTACAGGCAGTATTTTAGAAAACACTACCTTTGAGTGTCAAAAAATATATTTGCCGTTCTGCGGTGCAGTTATATGTTCTAAAGCACTTTTTGGCATGTATTAGTCGCACACAAAAAAAAATTTGCAGTTGTGTGGTAAAATTGAGAAAATGACAGTCCTTTTTGGCGTGTATTAGTGGCAAAACAAATATATATTTGCCATTAAGCAGTGCATTTATATCTTCTAAAGCCTTTTGTGGTGTGTATAAATGGAAAAAAATAAGGGCCTATTTGCCTTTCAGTGGTGCAATTATATGTTCTAAAGCCCTTTTTGGCATGTATTAATGAAAAAAAGGGCTTATTAGTAGAGTTGAGCGAACACCTGGATGTTCGGGTTCGAGAAGTTCGGCCGAACTTCCCGTAAATGTTCGGGTTCGGGATCCGAACCCGAACCGAACTTCGTCCCGAACCCCATTGAAGTCAATGGGGACCCGAACTTTTGGGCACTAAAAAGGCTGTAAAACAGCCCAGGAAAGAGCTAGAGGGCTGCAAAAGGCAGCAACATGTAGGTAAATCCCCTGCAAACAAATGTGGATAGGGAAATGAATTAAAATTAAAATTAAAAAAATAAAAATGAAGCTATATCAATTGGACAGAGGTCCCATAGCAGAGAATCTGGCTTCAAGTCAGCAGAGAATCAGTCTCTTCATGCCATAGCAAAGAATCTGGCTTCATGTCAGCAGAGAATCAGTCTCTTCATGCCATAGCAGAGAATCTGGCTTCATGTCAGCGCAGAATCAGTCTTCATGTCATAGCAGAGAATCAGGCTTCACGTCACCCACCACTGGAACAGGCCACTGTCACACATTTAGGCCCCGGCACCCAGACAGAGGAGAGCGGTCGCGTAACAGAGAATCTGGCCTTATGTCAGCGCAGAATCTGTCTTCATGTCATAGCAGAGAATCAGGCTTCACGTCACCCACCACTGGAAAAGACCACTGTCACACATTTAGGCCCAGGCACCCAGACAGAGGAGAGCGGTCCCGTAACAGAGAATCTGGCCTTATGTCAGCGCAGAATCTGTCTTCATGTCATAGCAGAGAATCAGGCTTCACGTCACCCACCACTGGAACAGGCCACTGTCACACATTTAGGCCCAGGCACCCAGGCAGAGGAGAGAGGTCCCGTAACAGAGAATCTGGCCTTATGTCAGCGCAGAATCTGTATTCATGTCATAGCAGAGAATCAGGCTTCACGTCACCCACCACTGGAACAGGCCACTGTCACACATTTAGGCCCCGGCACCCAGACAGAGGAGAGGTTCATTCAACTTTGGGTTGCCCCGCAATATAATGGTAAAATGAAATTAAAAATAGTATTGAATGAGGAAGTGCCCTGGAGTAGAATAATATATTGTTAAGGGGAGGTAGTTAATATCTAATCTGCACAAGGGATGGACAGGTCCTGTGGGATCCATGCCTGGTTCATTTTTATGAACGTCAGCTTGTCCACATTGGCAGTAGACAGGCGGCTGCGTTTGTCTGTAATGACGCCCCCTGCCGTGCTGAATACACGTTCAGACAAAACGCTGGCCGCCGGGCAGGCCAGCACCTCCAAGGCATAAAAGGCTAGCTCTGGCCACGTGGACAATTTGGAGACCCAGAAGTTGAATGGGGCCGAACCATCAGTCAGTACGTGGAGGGGTGTGCACAGGTACTGTTCCACCATGTTAGTGAAATGTTGCCTCCTGCTAACACGTTCCGTATCAGGTGGTGGTGCACTTAGCTGTGGCGTGTTGACAAAACTTTTCCACATCTCTGCCATGCTAACCCTGCCCTCAGAGGAGCTGGGCGTGACACAGCTGCGTTGGCGACCTCTTGCTCCTCCTCTGCCTTCGCCTTGGGCTTCCACTGGTTCCCCTGTGACATTTGGGAATGCTCTCAGTAGCGCGTCTACCAACGTGCGCTTGTACTCGCGCATCTTCCTATCACGCTCCAGTGTAGGAAGTAAGGTGGGCACATTGTCTTTGTACCGGGGATCCAGCAGGGTGGCAACCCAGTAGTCCGCACACGTTAAAATGTGGGCAACTCTGCTGTCGTTGCGCAGGCACTGCAGCATGTAGTCGCTCATGTGTGCCAGGCTGCCCAGAGGTAAGGACAAGCTGTCCTCTGTGGGAGGCGTATCGTCATCGTCCTGTGTTTCCCCCCAGCCACGCACCAGTGATGGGCCCGAGCTGCTTTGGGTGCCACCCCGCTGTGAACATGCTTCATCCTCATCCTCCTCCACCTCCTCCTCATCCTCGTCCTCCTCGTCCTCCAGTAGTGGGCCCTGTCTGGCCACATTTGTACCTGGCCTCTGGTGTTGCAAAAAACCTCCCTCTGAGTCACTTCGAAGAGACTGGCATGAAAGTGCTAAAAATGACCCCTCTTCCTCCTGGGCCACCTCCTCTTCCATCATCGCACTAAGTGTTTTCTCAAGGAGACATAGAAGTGGTATTGTAACGCTGATAACGGCGTCATCGCCACTGGCCATGTTGGTGGAGTACTCGAAACAGCGCAACAGGGCACACAGGTCTCGCATGGAGGCCCAGTCATTAGTGGTGAAGTGGGTCTGATCCGCAGTGCGACTGACCCGTGCGTGCTGCAGCTGAAACTCCACTATGGCCTGCTGCTGCTCGCACAGTCTGTCCAGCATATGCAAGGTGGAGTTCCATCTGGTGGGCACGTCGCATATGAGGCGGTGAGCGGGAAGGCCGAAGTTACGCTGTAGCGCAGACAGGCGAGCAGCGGCAGGGTGTGAACGCCGGAAGCGCGAACAGACGGCCCGCACTTTATGCAGCAGCTCTGACATGTCGGGGTAGTTGCGAATGAACTTCTGCACCACCAAATTCAGCACATGCGCCAGGCAAGGGATGTGCGTCAAACCGGCTAGTCCCAGAGCTGCAACGAGATTTCGCCCATTATCGCACACCACCAGGCCGGGCTTGAGGCTCACCGGCAGCAACCACTCGTCGGTCTGTTGTTCTATACCCCGCCACAACTCCTGTGCAGTGTGGGGCCTGTCCCCCAAACATATGAGTTTCAGAATGGCCTGCTGACGTTTACCCCGTGCTGTGCTGAAGTTGGTGGTGAAGGTGTGTGGCTGACTGGATGAGCAGGTGGAAGAAGAGGAGGAGGAAGCTGAGTAGGAGGAGGAGGAGACAGGAGGCAAAGAATGTTGCCCTGCGATCCTTGGCGGCGGAAGAACGTGCGCCAAATAGCTCTCCGCCTGGGGCCCAGCCGCCACTACATTTACCCAGTGTGCAGTTAGGGAGATATAGCGTCCCTGGCCGTGCTTACTGGTCCACGTATCTGTGGTTAGGTGGACCTTGCCACAGATGGCGTTGCGCAGTGCACACTTGATTTTATCGGACACTTGTTTGTGCAGGGAAGGCACGGCTCTCTTGGAGAAGTAGTGGCGGCTGGGAACAACATACTGTGGGACAGCAAGTGACATGAGCTGTTTGAAGCTGTGTGTGTCCACCAGCCTAAATGACAGCATTTCATAGGCCAGTAGTTTAGAAATGCTGGCATTCAGGGCCAGGGATCGAGGGTGGCTAGGTGAGAATTTACGCTTTCTCTCAAATGTTTGTGAGATGGAGAGCTGAACGCTGCCGTGTGACATGGTTGAGATGCTTGGTGACGCAGGTGGTGGTGTTGGTGGTACATTCCATGTTTGCTGGGCGGCAGGTGCCAACGTTCCTCCAGAGGCGGAGGAAGAGGCTGAGGCGGCGGCAGCAGCAGCAGAAGAGGCCGAGGCGGCAGCAGCAGAAGAGGTAGCAGGGGGAGCCTGAGTGACTTCCTTGTTTTTAAGGTGTTTACTCCACTGCAGTTCATGCTTTGCATGCAGGTGCCTGGTCATGCAGGTTGTGCTAAGGTTCAGAACGTTAATGCCTCGCTTCAGGCTCTGATGGCACAGCGTGCAAACCACTCGGGTCTTGTCGTCAGCACATTGTTTGAAGAAGTGCCATGCCAGGGAACTCCTTGAAGCTGCCTTTGGGGTGCTCTGGTCCCAGATGGCGGCGGTCAGTAGCAGGCGGAGTCTCTTGGCGGCGAGTGTTCTGATTTTGCCCACTGCTCCCTCTTTTGCTACGCTGTTGGCTCGGTCTCACCACTGCCTCTTCCTCCGAACTGTGAAAGTCAGTGGCACGACCTTCATTCCATGTGGGGTCTAGGACCTCATCGTCCCCTGCATCGTCTTCCACCCAGTCTTGATCCCTGACCTCCTGTTCAGTCTGCACACTGCAGAAAGACGCAGCAGTTGGCACCTGTGTTTCGTCATCATCAGAGACGTGCTGAGGTGGTATTCCCATGTTCTCATCATCAGGAAAAATAAGTGGTTGTGCGTTAGTGCATTCTATCTCTTCCACCCCTGGGGAAGGGCTAGGTGGATGCCCTTGGGAAACCCTGGCAGCAGAGTCTTCAAACAGCATAAGAGACTGCTGCATAACTTGAGGCTCAGACAGTTTCCCTGATATGCATGGGGGTGATGTGACAGACCGATGGGCTTGGTTTTCATGCGCCATCTGTGCGCTTTCTGCAGAAGACTGGGAGGGAGATAATGTGAACGTGCTGGATCCACTGTCGGCCACCCAATTGACTAATGCCTGTACCTGCTCAGGCCTTACCATCCTTAGAACGGCATTGGGCCCCACCAAATATCGCTGTAAATTCTGCTGGCTACTGGGACCTGAGGTAGTTGGTTCACTAGGACGTGTGGCTGTGGCAGAACGGCCACGTCCTCTCCCAGCACCAGAGGGTCCACTAACACCACCACGACCATGTCCACGTCCGCGTCCGCGTCCCTTATTAGATGTTTTCCTCATTGTTCCCGTTCACCACAATTTTGAGAATGGCAAATTTGGGAATGCTTTTTTAACCCAGAACAAAAAGTCTGCTTTTACGGTCACTACAAATAACTTGACCAGCTAAAACTGTGCAGATTTGGTTGAATAGAGATGTGAGACCTGTTTTTTTTTTGCGCTGTGTGACAGTTATAGGTTTAATCACAGAATGACACTTCTATCAGCACGCTAGCGTGTGTCTTAGGTTTTTCTGAATGACACTATCAATACCTTCAATGTAAGATTTTCTTTTTGGGATAGATTTCAAGTAGGCCTCAAATACCACAAACTAGTTATTTTCAGAATGGCAAATTTGGGAATGCTTTTTCAACCCAGAACAAAAAGTCTGCTTTTACGGTCACTACAAATAACTTGACCAGCTAAAACTGTGCAGATTTGGTTGAATAGAGATGTGAGACCTGTTTTTTTTTGCGCTGTGTGACAGTTATAGGTTTAATCACAGAATGACACTTCTATCAGCACGCTAGCGTGTGTCTTAGGTTTTTCTGAATGACACTATCAATACCTTCAATGTAAGATTTTCTTTTTGGGATAGATTTCAAGTAGGCCTCAAATACCACAAACTAGTTATTTTCAGAATGGCAAATTTGGGAATGCTTTTTCAATCCAGAACAAAAAGTCTGCTTTTACGGTCACTACAAATAACTTGACCAGCTAAAACTGTGCAGATTTGGTTGAATAGAGATGTGAGACCTGTTTTTTTTTGCGCTGTGTGACAGTTATAGGTTTAATCACAGAATGACACTTCTATCAGCACGCTAGCGTGTGTCTTAGGTTTTTCCGAATGACACTATCAATACCTTCAATGTAAGATTTTCTTTTTGGGATAGATTTCAAGTAGGCCTCAAATACCACAAACTAGTTATTTTCAGAATGGCAAATTTGGGAATGCTTTTTCAACCCAGAACAAAAAGTCTGCTTTTACGGTCACTACAAATAACTTGACCAGCTAAAACTGTGCAGATTTGGTTGAATAGAAATGTCAGGTCTATTTTTTAGGCGCTGGGTGACAGGCTCAACTTGCCCCTGATGTAATATATGGCCAAAAAATAACCACACTGTTGATGGTTAAATGCACTTGGGTGACACAGGCTCAGCCTGCAGCTGATGTAGTATATGGCCAAAAAATAATCAGACTGTTGATGGTTAAATGCACTTGGGTGACACAGGCTCAGCCTGCAGCTGATGTAGTATATGGCCAAAAAATAACCAGACTGTTGATGGTTAAATGCACTTCGGTGACACAGGCTCAGCCTGCAGCTGATGTAGGATATAGCACAAAATAACCACACTATCGATGGTTAAATACACTTGGTGATAGCTCGTGCTGGCGCACCACAAGTCACAAAATGGCCTTTGATCACCCCAGAAAAAAAGTGATCTAAAAACGCTCTGGGCAGCCTCAAAAAAGTGAGCAAGTCAATAATAGCACTTCAATGATCCACAGCTGCAGATCGATCACAGAATGAAGTCTTTTGGAGGAGTTAATCTGCCTAATCTCGCCCTAACGTCGCAGCTGCAACCTCTCCCTATACTGATCATAGCAGAGTGACGTGCGGCGCTACGTGACTCCAGCTTAAATAGAGGCTGGGTCACATGGTGCACTGGCCAATCACAGCCATGCCAATAGTAGGCATGGCTGTGATGGCCTCTTGGGCCAAGTAGTATGACGCTTGTTGATTGGCTGCTTTGCAGCCTTTCAAAAAGCGCCAAGAAAGCGCCGAACACCGAACCCGAACCCGGACTTTTACGAAAATGTTCGGGTTCGGGTCCGTGTCACGGACACCCCAAAATTCGGTACGAACCCGATCTATACAGTTCGGGTTCGCTCATTCCTACTTATTAGCCATTGTGTGGTGAAGTGAGAAAATTGCAGACTTTTTTGGGGTGTTTTAATTTCCTTTTTATTTATTTATTTGATCTAACAGTATGTCAGACAGAGAAGTGCCAGGCCCTGCACAGAGCAGTGGGAGAGACCAAAATATTTCTGCCGCAGGCACAGGTTGCAGCAGAGTAAGTGGGCGTGGCAGCAGGAGTCGCAGCGAGAGACCTGAGCCTCTGGTGTTATCTAGCGATTGTTTATTGACCAGCAACCCAGCGGTTCTTGAATGTTTGACTTGGTCATCCACTTCTTCCCAAGTAACATCAGACACTTCCAGCCAAGAGTTGGTGGGTTCGTTACTCACAACCCTTAGTTGGCATGGCCCGGGAGCAGGCCCTCTGCCCTCACCTGTCCTAAACCTGCCTCTGTCCTTTTCTGTTCCCTCAGCCAGACAAGTATTATATGCTGTGGGCTCAGGTCCACTATACAGCGAGGACGAGCTACTAGAGGACAGTCAGCAGCTACTGTCCAGCCAAGATTTGGAGGAGACATCCGCCGCTTCCTCCGGTAGGCGGCTAAGTAGAGATGAGGAGAGTGGCGTGGGAGCTCTTGTTGCGAGCGGTCAGGCTCCTTACCCAGAGACTGTTGAGGAGGACATCAGTGACTGGCAGACAGTACTCGATGATGATGATGTAGCTGATCACACTTTGAAGGCGGGTGAAATAGGGGCTTCATCATCATCAGGAGAAGAGGGTGGAAGCTTGCCCGCGAGGCAGCGAAGGAGCCAGCAAGTCGCTAGCATGGCCGCGAGTAAGCAGGGTGGCAGCAGTGGAGGTCGGAAGCCAAACGTGCCGGGGTAGACCACCCGCTTCACAGGAGCCTACCTGTCTGGAAAGTAGTGCAGGGGTCACGGAAGCAGCGGTGGCAGCAGTCAGTCAGTGTGGAGTGTTGGGGGTTAAATCACCTACTCAGCGGTGTGGCAGTTTTTTGTTAAGCCGCCGGAGGAGGTTAACATGGCCATATGTGCACCACGGCCCTCCGTCAACATATGCAGCGTCACCATAAAGTGGACTGGGATAACCGTGGCTCCGATGTGGTGGTCCAGCCTGCCGCAGCAACAGCTGCATCACCCAGTGGCACGCATTCGACCGATTTCAGGCAGTCAAGGCTCCACAACCTCAGCTGAAGGGAGGAGGAGCAGGAGCAGCCAGAGGAGCTACAGGGCAATGGGGAAGATGAGGCAATGGACCCAGAAACACCGTAGCAGTATGCAGTGGAGATGGAGGAGGGAGTCTCTCCTAGTCACTTGCACAAATGGCCCGATGCATGCTCACTTGTTTACGTAGTGACAGCCGAATTGTCACTATTCGGCAGAGGGATGACTTCTGGCTCTCTACCTTCTTGGACCCTCGCTACTGGTCCAAAATGGGGGCCTTTTTTTTACACTCGCTGAGAGGGAGGACAAACTTAACTACTATAGAGGTATCCTATGTAGTAAGTTGGCAGCTGCCTATCTGCGCCATCGTCCATCCTCTCGCAGGTCTGACCCGGGGGGATCTCTGTGCTCACGTTCCTCTTCTATGGCTGCTGTGGCAGGGTGGGGGGTAGGAGCAGTACCAGCTCCATCAGCAGCAACTTGAGTCTAGAGTAGCTGATGAGCAGCTTTCCTCACCCACCTAGTGAAGAAACTACTCACCAGCAGCAGCAACTAGACCTGGAGTAGGACCTGAACCAGCAGGTGGTGGCATACTTGGACAGCACCCTGCCACCCCACATTGAAAATCTGCTGGACTACTGGGCAGCCAAACTAGATTTGTGGCTGCAACTTGCAGAGTTTGCACTCGAAAAGCTGTCCTGCCCAGCCAGTTGTGTGGCATCAGAGCAGGTGTTTAGTGCGGCGGGGGCCATAGTTACCCCAAGAAGAACTTGCCTGTCCACCCAAAATGTGGAGAGACTGACCTTTGTCAAGATGAATCAGGCGTGGATCAGCCATAATTTTCACCCACCAATGCCTGATGCATCAGACTAGATCATTCATGGTGTCACACCAACACTTTGACAAAAGAGACCGGTTTCTTCTTGCTACCTGCCTCAGCTGCTATCCTGATTCTGCCACCCGCCTGATGCCACACATCTGATGCCAAGTGCTCCTTCTTTCACCCACCATCTTCATCAGGTACTGGTATTGCCACCCACCTCCATACTATGTCACCGTGCCACTTTGTGGCCTCGTCATGCTGCTTCCACCTCCCCACTCTGTCATAGGGCCACTCTGTGGACTTCTCATGCTGTTCCCACCCTCCCCACTTCATGACTGGGCCACTATTTTGCCTTTAGGCCTGGCTGACATCATCATTTATTTGACCCTTCTTCTGATCTCTCAGACGCACAACGGATCCTGTCTATGTAACAGCTCTAAGGCCTGCATGATATGGTCCCTACTTTGCATCAAAATTGGCTTATAATTTGGTAGCCAAAAGCAGGAGTGGGTACGAAACACAGAAGACATGCAAATATTCTATTCACGTGTCATCTCTGTTTTGGATCCACTCCTGTTTTTTTTGGCTTTAGCAATACTGATGGATTACTGACCAAATGTTGACCGAGTGAAGGCGGATGCTCCACAGACAGGATCCATTTTTTGGGGGGTTATTGTTCTGACGGATGAAAGGAAGGGCAAAATAATCAGTGACGTCAACACAGACTTACTGCTGACACCCTCTCCCTTCGTGGGGGGCTCTACTTGTAGAAGAGTTTAATAGAACAGGTTCTGTAGACATCTATGTGGAATCAGCTGTTGACGGTGTAAAAGGAGTGTGCTTCTTCTTGACGCTAACATTGACCTTTAAGGCTGATTTCACACTTTAGTTATTCGGTCAGTTTTGGTTCCATTACTGCCCAAATAAAGGTTCTCTGCAGCCAGGAAATAGCCATTTTTTACCTCGATTCGCCACAAATAAATTCGTATCGAACCGGCCAAATCGAATTTTTGAGAAATTCGCTCATCTCTAGTTAGAATCTCTATTCTGTGCCATATGTCTCAATTCACAGGGACAATGCACATAGTGATGTCACAGCACAGGGATAAGAGAAATAGTAGAAACCATGATACTGATCAGGGGCAAGCATCTTCAAACAGTTGTCTATGGATGAATATATACCATAACTTGGCTATTTTCCCTTGTCATGTTTTAAAGCATTTAAAAAAGGTGGACACTGACTTATAGGGAGCAAATTCCAGAAGGTGGCATTTGCAAGGCAGTTCTCTTTCTCTGGGAGATTTTTCTTTGCATATTATTTTCCTATAGAACATTGCTACTAAATCTCCATACACATATGTGTCCTTAAGAAGAGCCAGTACCCACAAATCAATTAGGTTATAAAAATATTTTTTTTCCATTTTAATTTATTTGCATTATTCTCTAAATCTATTTTACCTGAATAAGTAACACAGTAATATAATACATATCAGCCACTTAGAAAGTACCAGTTACTATCCTACATATGAACTGTTCAATGGACATTGTGGACTTTATCCATGGATCAAGGTGAGAAGACCAAAACGTGGTGCTAACTACCCAAATTTTTGTCAGTAAAAACATGGAACCCAAATAAGCTACAGAACTTACAAGAAAATTGAGCCCATGTTATAGACCTCCAATTCTCCACTGAGCAACAACATAGCTTGGTGCATGAGCAGAAAAGTAATAGTCCTTGTAGTAGTGTGCCAGCTGTGAGGTATGCTATTAGTTGAAGGTAATTGTGGGTTTGAACCTTCTAATGTTGTGCCTAACTATTAAGGTCTGCTAATGACAAACAATAGGATCCCACAGGAGGTTGCCACGCTATTAATTGGAAAGGGAAAAGAAGTTAGGTGGTCTCTTGGACCTTAGCGTGTTTCTGCAACCTCACTGACAATATTACTAAAACAAAATCTTTATTATAATTGATAAAATACACATATAAACCTCTTGGGATCAAATGGTTAAAACGTTCAGGAGTGGGTTAGTTGCGGGATATGGTCTCTAGTGCTTATATGTGATTCACATGTCGATCCATGTCATCCCCGGAGGGTTAGCTGCACTCTAGATACTTGAATACATTTATTTAGAGATCCCTATCTACCCTTCCTGCCTAAAATCTGGAGCCTGCTTCCCTACATGTTTCGCCGAGCAATTCGGCGTCTTCAGGGGAAACTGAACAGGTTCTGAGTTGGGGACGGGGTCAGGGCATTTAAACCCTCGGTTTGCTTTGCGATTAGCAACAGCCAATCGCTATCGCCTGTCTCCGTGAGCTGCATGTCTGCGTCAGCTAGGACGTCCTACCATTGGGCCAGGATCCGCTTCGGTAATCGCTCGGCGCCTGTGACATCACTGGGGGTGCGCGGCGCATGCGCCATTTCGGCGCTGGTATCGGTACTCGATTGAGCTCTCCCGCGCATGCGGCGTGCTCCTTACTCTCCCGAGCCTATTTGCATTCTATGGCGCATGCTCCGGGTCACTGCTCCTCATTCGGGCTGATTATAGAGTTCCTATTTAATCAAAGTCCAGTTTATAGAACCACGGCCCAAACACGGATGCCATCCCTGTTGTATCTGTGGTTTTCACTGACCTATAGGCTATAAGGGATCCGTAACCATGGACAAAATAAGGCAGTCCTTGAAAAACCACTGATGTGTGAATACACACATTAAGGTCAACGGATACGTGAGCAGTCAATGGAGACCATGGACAGCACACGTCCGTGATTCACTGAAGTGTGAAAGAGGCCTTGGGGTATTTGAAAATGGACTTTGTAAACGGGACAATGTGTGTGTGTATCTGAGCTCCGATCTGTATCTACTATATAACTGCGGTGTTCTTGTCGACTCAGAACTTTGTCAATCCCAGCTTTATGATTTAGTATATGTATATAGTTCTTCTTAGGGCACCATTGATTTGAAATGTAAAGAAATCCTAGCTTTTCAATACATTGGGGATAGTTTAAGCCACCTTAAATCAGTCAACTTGCAATATATCTGAAATGTTAATCAAGAAACTTTTTTTCTCTCCTCACCTCTGCTTTGCTGGCTTTAGTAAAAGCCTCGCTGCCGCTGTAAGTCTCCACAGGTACCTTTAATTCTGTTTGATGTTAGTGATCTAGGTTTGGCAAATATCCTCCACAGTAGATTCACCTGAAAGATCAATAACAGCTTGTTCAAAGCTAGATTGGCTTCATAGAGTCCAGGATTTTACTAATTTATAGAAACTTCCTTAGACTTTCACTACAAAAGAAAACGCGATCTTGAATCTGTTCACACTGTATGTTTGGCGTAAAATAGCATCTCCATTGAAGCTTTTCATACAATTCCTTAAACATTAGAGAAGATGAGAAGTGGGAGGTAGAACAGTTAAAAACTTGTACACCTTTGAGGTATTTTTTTCTGATTGCATTTTACTAATTTTGGGCTAAATATAATTTTTTTCATAGGTCACACGTGTTGCTCTTATCACTGATCTCCTGACTGTGTAAACACATATTTTAGCCATATTACTATCAGTTTGACAAAAATTGAGCTCTAATGAGTGTCTATGAGGTCGAAAACTGACAGCCTGCAAACAGACTGATCTTAACCCTGTATCTCTGAAATGGCTGAACATTTTTAATAAAGACTTATTGAAAAAAAGTTTTTTTTGCCAAAAATGAATAAAAGGCAACCATAAAGAAAACCTCTCAGAAGGGCACATGTTGTGGCCATATGCTAATGCTGCAATGTGTGTGTCTATCCTTTGCCTGCCCATGTGCCCTGTTAGTGTATACGGATGTCAGAGGAGAGTCTCAGCTATTTTCACAAGTCCTATAGGGTTAATGGTTCAATGAAGCCCTCATTTTCATAATGAATAAGGGCTAATGCTCCATGTGTCAGCTGCATCTCCTGGGCCAACCACAGCTCCACTGGACCAAACTGATTGTATGAAAGTAATTGATGATACAGCCAGTCTCTATCTGATGGTAAGGCTGAACACTGAAATAACCTCGCGATCAAGTAGAGACTGGCTGTATCATAAATTACTATAATACTGTAAGTTTGGGCCAGGGAAGCTCTGGTTGGCCATCCACATGGACCATGTTTCCTGTGCTGATCATGGTCACGTGCCTGAACCTTGAAGTCTTTTTTTTCTCGTGAATGCCGCAACCGATTTTCACAAGACAGGTATCCTTCACCATGAACCCTACCAGACAGTATGCATGGTTTAGTAGGGTTGATCCTATTTTAAACAATCCTAAAAATTGTCAAAATGCTCAAACCCAAGTCAAAGCAATGTCTGGGGTAAGATACACCAAATATTTTAAGAGTGGCAGGCCTATTAATACATTTGGCATATCTACTGGCTGTCCCCTGCATCAGAAAGGCAAAATTACACCAGCTTTGAGGTGCCGCAGCTTTGTGCTTTCATTTACTCCAATTTCTCGGGCAAAATGTAGTAAATCTGTCAGGTCAACGAAGCCATGACCCTCTCATGTCCACTTTTTCAAAAGTGCCAAACTGACAAGTTACAGAATTTGACCCCTTAGAATCACATCAATAAAACACTATGGGGCTCATTTAAGAACTGATATAACCCATTTTTTGGCATATATATCAGTCGCAGATTTTATCGCACACCATTTTGCGGCAAAATCTGTAACTTTCGCCTGCACGAGCCACTTTCCCGACAGATCGAGTAAAGGGGGTGTGGCATGGGCATGGAAGATGGCGGGCCGGCAGAATTGTCTCATACATCATTTTCTACACCAGTTTTTGGCTTAGAAAATGGCTTCAATCTACACCAGCAAGGGAGCTGGTGTAGATGTAAGTCTGTGGCACGGCCTGGTGGAGGAAGCAACAACGTTTTGTAGAGGCCTGCTCATCCACATAACTTTGGCACTTCCTCCAGCAGTAAAGACACATTTAAGACCGATGTGGAAAACGATGGTCTTAATAAATGAGCCGCTATATATTTTCTTTCCTTTTATTTTTCACTCCTGATTTTAGCTTCCAAAATTGCATCAGAAAACCTGACCATGTGACCACCATATCCTTACAAGCGCTACTTACTGGTATAAGCTATGGATCTACAGCTGCCAAATGAATACACTGAGTTGTACGTGGTCTTGGGAACCTCAATTGTTAAAATCAATTAGTGGCGCTAAAAAAGTCTGTGTGTAGCCACGTTTGCTGCATGAGCAAATAATACTGAACCTATCACGGAGGTAATGAGTTGTTATATTGCAGAAACCATATTGTAACTTCAAACACAGGAACCTGCACATAAAGCTCTCATCCTGTGGCCTTTGTGTATTTTCTATCCTTCTTGCTTTAGTTTTAGATGGGTTAGAAATGAGAATACACCGGGCCTGGTAAATTTAATTGACCCCATGAAGCCTTAAAGCCTTCATTAGGAATATCATATTGATTTTTAGAGAAAGATCTAGAGTTTCTCCATTCTGAAGCTGACTTTATCGTTTGTAGGAAGTAAACAAAATTCACGTAACCATAATAACAAATTCTATCTGAATAATAATAACGATAATAATAATTATTTGATGATATTAACATTATTTCCTAATAGATGTAATTGTTTTAATTTAATGGTGGCACCAAACATAGTGATTAGTGATGATCGAGCATGCTCGGTCGAACACCAGTTCGGCTCGAGCATCTGGATGCTCGGCACATGGCGGTACTCAGCCGAGTACCGCATGTGCTCGAGCGCCATGCTCGAGTCTCCTCCCCGCACGTTTCTTGGCTGCTACGCAGCAAATAAACGTGCAGGTAAATACTGTCCTCACTGTAATGCCAGTGGCCATGTTGGTTACTGGCATTACAGTGATTGGCTGGCCGGAACGCGTCATCGGGTGCTATATAGCACCCGATGTCGCATGTTCGGCTCATTCGTAGTCAGGGAGAGCTAAGCAAAGGAAGGGTCAGAGAGTATAGGGAGTGTAATCGAATATTATAAGTGTACAAAAACGTTTCATAGACCCAAAAGTCCTTGTAAGGACTATGTGTGTGACAGCAGCAATATATGTTTGCAGCGCAACCTGCGCTAAATTGCTCAGTGTTAGTGAGAGCTGTGCATAGGAAGGGACAGACAGTGTAGGGAGTGTAATAGGAAGATTTTTATACAAAAAACTTTTCAGAGACCCAAAAGTCCTTTTAAGGACTATTGTGTGTGACAGCAGCAATATATATTTTTAGCGCATCCTGCTCTAAATAGCTTTTAATAGGCCGCTGCGGAGAGTTAAATTATCCCCGCCACATCTCCTGTTTAAAGTGTGCACATCCCTAAAATATCAATGACATCCAGTGTACTTTTTCCGTAGACGTTGTGCGCTTCTCACAGTGACCTTACCAGGGCCACATATGCATTTTGCGTACTCGCTGTTTGCGGGCCGCAATACGGGCCCAGCTGACACACGGTCGTGTACATGAGCCCTTACTATGAGACTTGCTGAGACTAATCCGCTATCTGTCTATAGTCTATGTTGTACTTTCTGTCAGATGTTGCCTCTCATGTCATTCTTCTCTGACTTCTGATCTAAAATGGCAGCTGCTGCTTTAAATGATTTTTACGGGAAAATCCCAAAAAGTTTTCTATTTTCTGAAATCAGAATGTTTAAGGAAATCAGTAACAAATTTAATTTTTGCCAAAGTGATTCCATCAACGTTACCCAGCACCAATTCCTGTGCTCCCTACTGGTCTCGGTGATTGGGCATCTGTCTACTGCAGTCAGAGATTGGCTGCAGTGGTTCCATGCTTAAATAGCATTTGGTCACTACTGCCATGTATTGTAATGACCGGCGTCACGCACAGGGAGGGAAAAGGGAAAGCCCTGCCCAAGGGAGAGGGAAAGGTGGTGACCCCTAACTCACCTTGCGGCTGGCACCTCACTGCCCTGACGTCCTTAGACGGGTTCCTCACCCGTGCGGCGATCACGTGCCTAAACCCTGGTTTTCCCTAGAATGAGCCCTAGATAGTGAACGGGCCGGTGGGATCGCTAGTCCGCACCACTGACACTAAGAGGGAAACACCAGGGAGAGGACAGACAATACAGACAAACACATACACCCAGGTGAGCGACCACAGCAGACCACAAAGGTCCAACAGGGATCCGGAGGATAACGTTCTGGACCAACTACCAGAGAACGAAGCAACACAGCTCCAGAGGGTCAGTATAGAAGTCCAGGCAGGAAGCTCTATATCTGGCAACCAGAGAAGTGTGAGAGGGGAATATAAGGAGGTTGGGAGTGCTGGACAAGGAACAGCTGAGGAGAAGGAGCTACGGATCCCTGAGTGAGCCAAAAAGGGTTGCAAAGCAAACCCAGAAAGCTACCATAAGGAAACAGCCCTATCTTACATAGAGCGCGCAGCCAACCGCTGTGACTTCCTGACCCCGGGTATAACGGAGTCAGGCGTGGGTCTTGACACCCTCGTGACAGTACCCCCCTCTCTACGAGGGGCCTCCGGACACTCAGGACTAGGTCTCTCAGGATGAGAGGCATGAAAAGCCCGAACTAGCCTGTCGGCGTTTACCTAAGACGCAGGAACCGACATTCTTTCCTCGGGACCGTAACCTCTCCAATGCACCAGATATTGAAGAGAGCGGCGGACCCGACGAGAATTAACAATTTTGGATATCTGAAACTCTAGATTACCATCCACAACAACAGGAGGGGGTGGCAGCGGTGATGGTTCTAGAGGTGGAACATATTTTTTGAGTAACGACTTATAAAAGACGTTATGGATTTTAAAATCTGAGGTAGCTCCAGGCGAAAAGCCACGGGGTTGATGATGGCTACAATTTTGTAAGGGCCAATGAACCTAGGACCCAGTTTCCAAGAGGGAACCTTTAATTTAATATTCCTAGTAGACAACCACACATAGTCATTCACTCCTAGGTTCGGACCTGGCGACCGTCTCTTATCAGCCATGCATTTGTATTTACCTCCCATATTTTTCAAGTTAGCTTGCACCTTCTGCCATACCGATGAAAGAGATGACGAAAACCGCTCCTCTTCGGGAACCCCAGAAGACCCCCCCTCTTTGAAAGTACAGAATTGGGGATGAAAACCATATGCACCAAGAAATGGTGACTTGCCAGTGGATTCCTGATGACGATTATTTATGGCAAACTCAGCTAATGGTAAATATGATGACCACAACTCTTGGTTTTCAGACACAAAACATCTTAGATATGTCTCCAGGTTTTGGTTGGTACGCTCAGTCTGTCCATTCGACTGAGGATGGAAAGCTGAGGAAAAGGACAAGTGTACCCCCAAACGGGAACAAAAAACGTTCCAAAATTTAGAAATAAACTGGGTACCCCGATCCGAAACAACATCGGAAGGGACCCCGTGAAGCTTCACGATTTTACTGACGAATACCTGAGCAAGAGTCTTAGCATTAGGTAGTGCTGGTAACGCAATAAAGTGTACCATTTTGCTAAACCAGTCCACTGCTACCAAAATAACTGTTTTACCCGCAGACAAAGGTAAGTCAGTGATAAAATCCATTGACAGATGTGTCCATGGTCTATTGGGAATGACGAGTGGTAATAGAGACCCTGCAGGACGTGTATGTGAAAATTTTGCGCGCGCACAGGTAGAACAAGAAGACACAAAATCCAATACATCCTGACGCAACCTTGGCCACCAAAAACGACGAGACAATAGCTCCAAGGTTGCTTTACTACCCGGGTGCCCAGCAATTGCCGAATTATGATGTTCCTTTAATAGTTCGAAACGCAGGTTCAACGGTACAAACAATTTCTCTGAGGGGCAAGAGACCGGGGCGTCCCCCTGGGCCTCTAACACCTTCCCCTCCAGAGCAGAGTGTACCGCAGAAACAACCACTCCTCTTTGAAGAATGGGTACCGGATCACTCACATTACCCCCTCCAGGGAAACAACGAGATAGTGCATCAGCCTTGGTATTCTTTGCCCCAGGACGATAGGTAATAACAAAGTTAAACCTGGTAAAAGATAGCGACCACCTAGCTTGTCTAGGGGTGAGACGCTTAGCTGATTCGAGGTACAGAAGATTTTTGTGGTCCGTAATCACAGTGACGGGGTGGACTGCCCCCTCTAAAAAGTGACGCCATTCTTCAAACGCTAGTTTAATAGCTAACAGTTCCCTATTGCCAATATCGTAGTTCTTTTCTGCTGTAGATAGTTTTTTAGAAAAGAAAGCACAAGGACGCCATTTGCCAGGAGACGGACCCTGAGACAGCACCGCCCCCACTCCCACCTCTGACGCATCGACTTCAACAATAAAAGGCTGAGAGACATCAGGTTGGACTAGTACAGGTGCCGAGGTAAACCTCTCTTTTAGAGAGGTAAAAGCAACTTTAGCGGCGTCAGACCATTTAGAAAAATCAGTCCCCTTCCTAGTCATGTCAGTAAGGGGTTTTACAATAACTGAATAATTTTTTATTTTTCCTATAGAAATTCGCGAAGCCCAAGAACCGTTGCAGAGCTTTGAGGTTCTCAGGAAGATCCCAATCTAAAATTGCCTGGACCTTCCTAGGATCCATACGGAAACCTGACGCAGATAAAAAATAACCTAGGAATTGTATCTCCTGAACGGCGAAGACACATTTTTCAATTTTAGCATATAATTCATTCGTCCGTAGGACCTGCAGTACTTGTCTGACATGCACCTCATGTGTTCTCAGATCCGACGAATAAATTAAAATATCATCTAGGTATATTACCACAAACCTGCCGATTAAATGACTAAAAATGTCATTAACGAAATGTTGAAAGACGGCAGGAGCATTGGTCAGACCGAAAGGCATAACTAGTTTTTTATAATGCCCCTCAGGGGTGTTAAAAGCTGTCTTCCACTCATCCCCCTCCTTGATACGAATCAGATTGCAGGCCCCCCTAAGATCAAGTTTGGAGAACCACCTAGCACCCGCAATCTGGTTAAACAGGTCAGGAATGAGAGGAAGAGGGTATGAGTTTCGGATGGTTATCCGATTTAATTAGCGAAAATCTAGGCAAGGACGCAGGCCCCCATCTTTCTTTTTAACGAAGAAAAACCCTGCAGCCACGGGTGAAGAAGAGGGTCTGATGTGTCCCTTAGCCAAGCTCTCAGAGATATAATCCTTCATGGCTTGTCTCTCTGGACCCGAAAGATTATATAACCTGGTCTTGGGTAATTTTTGCGCCGGGAATAAGGTTAACCGGGCAATCATAAGGACGGTGAGGTGGTAACTTCTGACAACCCTTTTCAGAAAAAACGTCCTCAAAGTCTGAAATAAATGTAGGTAGGGTAGTTATGGAGGCGACTAAGCAATTGCTATTTAAGCAATTTTCTCTGCAATGCTCACTCCACTCCGATATCTCCCTGGCCTGCCAATCCACCACTGGATTGTGCGCTACCAACCAGGGAAGGCCCAGCACTACCGGAGTGGGAAGCCCCTCCAGAACATAACATGAAAGCATCTCGTTATGGTGGTCCCCTACCCGAAGGTGTAAATTATGAACAATGTGGGTGAGGTTTCTCTGAGACAGAGGAGCAGAATCAATAGCGAATATGGGAATAGGTCTCTGTAACGTACAGAGAGACAAACCCATAGTGCGGGCAAAATGGGCATCTATCAAATTTACCCCTGCTCCACTGTCTATAAAGAAAGAAATAGTCTCCGTCTTAACACCAAAAACAATAACTGCTGGCAACACAAATTGCGATGTACGTATGGAGGAAACATATACCCCCCGGCTGACATCCTCCACACAGCCTGGGGTTAGTAGTTTTCCGACGGTCTTTTGTTTCTGAAGAAAGAAGGACAGGCAGGAAGCTCTATATCTGGCAACCAGAGAAGTGTGAGAGGGGAATGTAAGGAGGTTGGGAGTGCTGGACAAGGAACAGCTGAGGAGAAGGAGCTACGGATCCCTGAGTGAGCCAAAAAGGGTTGCAAAGCAAACCCAGAAAGCTACCATAAGGAAACAGCCCTATCTTACATAGAGCGCGCAGCCAACCGCTGTGACTTCCTGACCCCGGGTATAACGGAGTCAGGCGTGGGTCTTGACACCCTCGTGACATGTATTTTGTATGCGTGACTATGTTGGTATAAGTGGCCTGTGTGTGGCAGGAGACATATGCATAAATGGTTTGTGTGTAGCATGTGTTATATGAGTGGGGTGGGTGTGGCATGAACCATATCGCTGATGTTTATTCTGCATATGTCCTAATTAGGGATTAGCAAACCCGAACTGTAAAGTTAGGGTTCGTACAGAACTTTTGGATTTTTGGACCCCGGACCCGAACCCTAAATTTTAAATAAAAGTTTGGGCTCGAGTTCAGTGTTCGGCGAGTTAATGGCACTATTTGAAAGGCTGCAGAGCAGCCAATCAACAAGCGTTTAACTCGTGTGCCCTTAGAAGCCATCACAGCCATGCCTACTAATGGCATGGCTGTGATTGGCCAGTGCAGCATGTGACCCAGCCTCTATATAAGCTGGAGTCACGTAGCGCTGCACGTCACTCTGCTCTTATTAGTGTAGGGATAGGATGCTGCTGCTGTGAGGGAGAGAATAGGAGAGAATCTGTTATCAGAAGTGCTTTTTAACTCAGCGATCTACAGCAATTTTGTTGTGTGGGTGCAGTGCACCATCTTTTTACCCTGCCCTGAGCCCAGTGACACAGAAAAAGTACTTTTATCCGTCTGTTAGGTGGGCGTCGGCTGCCATTTTGTGCAAGTTCAGTGCACGAGCACAGCACATGTGCATTTGTGACAGTCAAATACAAGGTTTAAATACTGCAGTTATATTCTTGGTTTAAAAAAAACACAATTTTTTTTGCAAGACCCTACATCTGGGGCCTTTGCTGCATTTGTCAGAGTGAAATACAAGCTTTAAATACTGCAATTATATTCTGGGTTCAAAAAGCACCCATTTTTTGCAATATCCTACATCTGGGGCCTTTGCTGCATTTGTCACAGTGAAATACAAGCTTTAAAGGGATTCTGTCACCCCCCATTGGGCAATTTTCATTTGCCGACATTAGCTATTTTCTAATGTCAGCTGAGTGCAATAATACATGTCCTACGTTTGTCTGTGGCTTATTTCTTGTAAAAATCATACTTTTATCATATGCAAATTTCTTCACTACCAGCAAGTTGGGCGTGTACTTGCTGGTAGCCGCCGCATCTGCCGCTTCTAGACACGCCCCATCTCCTCTTGATAGACAGGGCCAGCGAGCGCTCTCCTCCTCCCGCTGGCCCCGTCTGCTGCTGAATTCCCACGCCTGCGCCGTAATGTTCCTCGATCGGCGCAGGCATACTGAGTGAAGGACGTGCGCTTGCCAGCTCCTTCCTCAGTGCGCCTGCGCCGATTACGTCACACTACACCCGGAAGAGAAGATTGCCGATTATCGCTGATGCAGGCAGTCTTCTCTTCCGGGTGTAGTGTGACGTAATCGGCGCAGGCGCACTGAGGAAGGAGCTGGCAAGCGCGCGTCCTTCACTTAGTACGCCTGCGATGATCGAGGAACGTTACGGCGCAGGTGGGGGAATTCAGCAGCAGACGGGGCCAGCTGGAGGAGGAGAGCGCTCGCTGGCCCTGTCTATCAAGAGGAGATGGGGAGTGTCTAGAAGCGGCAGATGCGGCGGCTACCAGCAAGTACACGCCCAACTTGCTGGTAGTGAAGAAATTTGCATATGATAAAAGTATGATTTTTACAAGAAATAAGCCACAGACAAAGGTAGGACATGTATGATTGCACTCAGCTGACATTAGCAAATAGCTAATGTCGGCTAATGAAAATTGCACAATGGGGGTTGACAAAAGCCCTTTAAATACTGCAATTATATTCTGGGTTTAAAAAAAGCATAAATTTTTTGCAAGACCCTAAATCTAGGGCCTTTGCTGCATTTCTGGCAGTCCAATACAAGTGTTAGATACTGCTGTTATATTCTGGTTTAAAAAAAACACCCATTTTGGGCAAGATAATACATTTGCGGCCTTTGCTGCATTTCTGACAGTCCAATACAAGTGTAAGATACTGCTGTTATATTCTGGTATTAAAAAAAACACCCATTTTGGGCAAGATAATACATTTGTGCATTTGCTGCATTTCTGACAATCCAATACAAATGTTAGATACTGCTGTTATATTCTGGTTTTAAAAAAAACACCCATTTTGGGCAAGATAATACATTTGCGGCCTTTGTTGCATTTGTGACAGTGAAATATAAGCTTTAAATACTGCAATTATATACTGGGTTTAAAAAACACCCATTTTGGACAAGATAATAAATTTGCGGCCTTTGCTGCATTTCTGGCAGTCCAATACAAGAGTTTGATACTGCTGTTATATTCGGGTATTAAAAAAAACACCCATTTTGGGCAAGATAATACACTTGCGGCCCTTGCTGCATTTCTGACAGTCCAATACAAGCGTTAGATACTGCTGTTATGTTCTGGTTTTAAAAAAACACCCATTTTGGGCAAGATAATACATTTGCAGCCTTTGTTGCATTTGTGACAGTGAAATAGAAGCTTTAAATATGGCAATTATATACAGGGTTTAAAAAAAAAAACATTTTGTGCAAGATACTACATTTGGGGCCTTTGCTGCATTTCTCACAGTTAAATACAACCAGTCAATACTGCAGTTACTTTGTTGGTTGACAAATTTATATTTTTTGTGACCGTGGAGTAATTGTATAAAATTCACCTGTCACACTGTTGTATGACCTCAAGAAATTTTCCATCTTTATGACACTGGCACTGCCTTACCCTCAGTGAACTTAATAGTTGACTATTGGCGGTTACATTGTCGCCTGACATAAACCATCTGTTAGTTCGGTGGGTGAACGCAAAGAATGAGGAGAGCGTCAAATAAGGGACGTGGCCCCGGTCATGCTGCTGGTGTTGGTGGAGCTCCTGTTGCAGGGAGAGGACGTGGTCAATCTGTGCCAGCTACACGCACAAGTGAAACACCTTCCTCAGGTGCTAGTAGGCGACAGAACCTTCAGCGTTATTTGGTAGGGCTCTACAAATGGTGAGGCCAGAACAAGTACAGGCGATAGTAGATTGGGTGGATGACAGTGCCTCCAGTTCCTTCACATTGTCTCCCACCCAGTCCCCTGCTGAAAGATCAGAGTTGGCACCTGCAGCCCATAGCCATCAGTCTTTCACCTCACCCCCTTGCAAATCAGCCAAGCAGTCTGAGCCCCGTCATGCAGCAGTCTCTTCTGATTTTGATGACTCTGCTAGCAGAGTTTCCAAGGGACATCCACATAATCTCTTCCACTTCCGGGTCCAGGGCTAAGTGCACTGATGCCCAACCACTTATGTTTCAGGATGAGTACATGGGAGGACCACCGCAGTACGTCTCGAATGATGACGAAAAACAGGTGCTAACTGCTGGGGCTTTCGAAAGTGTGCAGACCGACAAGGAGGGCAGGGGTGAAGACTGGGTGGAAGATGATGTGGAGGACGATGAGGTCCTCGATCCCACATGGAATCAAGGTCATGCGAGAGACTTGTCTGCCCTGAGCCAACTACTACTGAAAACAAACTTTTTTTCCTTTAGTTAGTCAATATTAATACATAATCGGCAGCCATTTTATGCAACGATAGTGCACCAGCAAAGGATATCTGCATGTCTGCAAGTCCATAAATACTGCTTTGAGACACTGGGGTTAAAAAAAAACTTTGTTTCATATAGTGCACATCTAGGATTATCGCTGCATAAGTGACAGTGAAATGTAGGCCACAAATACGGCTTTCTCATACTGGGGCATACTGGGGTAAAAAAAAAAAAACATCTGTTTCATATAGTGCACATCTAGGATTATAGGTGCATAAGGGACTGTTCATTTTAGGCCAGAAATACGGCTTTTGCTTACTGGGGTTGAAAAACCCTCTGATATACTGCATATCTGGGATTTGCATAAGTTAGTGTGAAATTTAGCCCACAAATACAGCTTTTGCTTAATGGGGTAAAAAAACAACAACTCTGATATACTGCACATCTGGGATGATAGGTGCATAAGTTACTGAGAAATTTAGGCCACAAATACGGCTTCTGCTTACTGGGGTTAAAAAAACCTCTGATATACTGCACATCTGGGATTAGAGGTGCATAAGTTACTGTGAAATTAAGGCCACAAATACCGCTGTCATATAGAGTAAAAAATAAAAATATTGAGTGCAATACCCTACATCAGGGTTTTTATTGGCGGTTAATTATTTTAAACAGACTTAACCACTTTTTACTTTGCTTGGTGAACGCTAACTATGAGGCAAACATCTAATAAGGGACGTGGTCATGGTCGTGGTGGTGTTGTTGGTGGAGCCTCTGGTGCAGGGAGAGGACGTGGCTGTTCTGCCACAGCTACACGTCCTACTGAACCTACTACCTCAGGTCCCAGTAGCCGCCAGAATCTACAGCGATATTTGGTCGGGCCTAATGCCATTCTAAGGATGGTAAGGCCTGAGCAAGTACAGGCGCTAGTGGATTGGGTGGCCGACAGTGGATCCAGCACATTCACATTATCTCCCACCCAGTCTTCTGCAGAAAGTGCACAGGTGGCGCCTGAAACCCATGCCCATCAGTCTGTCACATCACCCCCATGCATATCGGGGAACCTGTCTGAGCCTCAAGTCATGCAGCAGTCTCTTATGCTCTTTGAAGGCTCTGCTGGCAGGGTTTCCCAAGGGCATCCACCTAGCCCTTCCCCAGGGGTAAAAGACATAGAATGCACTGACGCACAACCACTTATGTTTCCTGATGAGGACATGGGAAAACCACCTCAGCACGTCTCTAATGATGACGAAACACAGGTGCCAACTGCTGCGTCTTTCTGCAGTGTGCAGACCAAAAAGGAGGTCAGGGAGGAAGACTGGGTGGAAGACGATGCAGGGGACGATGAGGTCCTAGACCCCACGTGGAATAAAGGTCGTGCCACTGACTTTCAGAGTTCGGATGAAGAGGCAGTGGTGAGGCCGAGCCAACAGCGTAGCAAAAGAGGGAGCAGGGTGCAAAAGCAGAGCAGCTGTCGCCAAAACAGTTCGCCTGCTACTGGCCGCTGTCACCAGGGACCGAGCACACCAAAAGCAGCTTCAAGGAGTTCCCTGACATGGCGCTTCTTCACAAAATGTGCTGACGACAAGACCCGAGTGGTTTGCACGTTGTGCCATCAGAGCCTGAAGTGAGGCATTAACATTCTGAACCTTAGCACAACCTGCATGACCAGGCATCTACATGCGAGACACGGGCTGCAGTGGAGTAAGCACCTTCAAAACCAAGAAAGGGCTCAGGCCCCTCCTGCTCCCTCTTCTGCTGCTGCCTCAGCCTCTTCCTCCGCCTCTGGAGGAACGTTGGCACCTGCCGCCCAGCAAACAGAGGATGTGCCACCAACACCACCACCTCCGTCACCAAGCATTTCCACCATGTCACACTGAAGCGTTCAGCTCTCCATCTCACAAACCTTGGAGAGAAAGCGTAAATTCCCACCTAGCCACCCTCGATCCCTGGCCCTTAATGCCAGCATTTCTAAACTGCTGGCCTTTGAAATGCTGTCATTCAGGCTGGTGGAGACGGACAGCTTTAAACAGCTCATGTCCTTGCTGTCCCACAGTACGTCGTTCACAGCCGCCACTACTTCTCCAGGAGAGCCATGCCCTCCCTGCACAACCAAGTATCGGATAAAATCAAGTGTGCACTGCGCAACGCCATCTGTGGCAAGGTCCACCTAACCACAGATACGTGGACCAGTAAGCACGGCCAGGGACGCTATATCTCCCTAACTGCACACTGGGTAAATGTAGTGGTAGCTTGGCTTAAGGGGAAAGCTGTTTGGCGCACTTCCTTCCGCCGCCAAGGATTGCAGGGCATAATTTTTTGCCTCCTGTTGCCTCCTCTTCCTACTCGGCTTCCTCCTCCTCCTCTACCACCTCCTCATCCGGTCAGCGACAGACCTTCACCACCATCTTCAGCACAGCCCGGGGTAAACGTCAGCTGGGGGTAAACGTCGTTCTGAAACTGATGTGTTTGGGGGACAGGGCCCACACCGCGCAGGAGTTGTGGCGGGGTATAGAACATCAGACCGACGAGTGGTTGCTGCCAGTGAGCCTCAAGCCCGGCCTGGTGGTGTGCGATAATGGGCGAAATCTCGTTGCAGCTCTGGGACTAGCCGGTGTGACGCACATCCCTTGCCTGGCGCATGTGCTGAATTTGGTGGTGCAGAAATTCATTCACAACTACCCCGACATGTCAGAGCTGCTGCATAAAGTGCAGGCCTTCTGTGCGCGCTTCCGGCGTTCTCATCCTGCTGCCGCTCGGCTGTCTGCTCTACAGTGTAACTTCGGCCTTCCCGCTCACCGCCTCATATGCGACGTGCCCACCAGGTGTAACTCCACCTTGCACATGCTGGAGAGACTGTGCGAGCAGCAGCAGGCCATAGTGGAGTTTCAGCTGCAGCACGCACGCGTGAGTGGCACTGCGGAACAGCACCACTTCACCACCAATGACTGGGCCTCCATGCGAGACCTGTGTGCCCTGTTGCGCTGTTTCGAGTACTCCACTAACATGGCCAGTGGCGATGACGCCGTTATCAGCGTTACAATACCACTTCTATGTCTCCTTGAGAAAACACTTAGGGCGATGATGGAAGAGGATGTGGCCCAGGACGAGGAGGAGGAAGAGGGGTCTGTCACGGATCATCTGCGAGAATATTGAACCGTCCTCCCAATATTATCAATATCACTATCCCTTATTGATCAATGGGCCTATTAAACAGTCCTTATTTCCATAGGGGCCCCCAGAGCTTACAATCTGATTACTCAGAGCGTCTCCTTTTATGTACCCAGAGAACAAAAGGGTCCTTTTGTTCCAGTCAGTCAATAGAGGCCAGCATGCTTCAGACTGTCTGTCACAGCTAAAACTGGAAATGGACCGAATGCTAACTTCATTACGGCGTCCTCTACAATTAACTGATCAGACGGTGGCTAGTCGTCTGCATCCCTGGTAAATAAGAAGTGTGAAGTAAGTTTCCTGAAAGGGAAGTTACCTGGGTGAAACTATAGACAGTCAGGCACCGCGATCTGAGATATGATTTTTAAATTTGCATCTTACGGACATAAAAATTATGTCATCTTGTCCCTCAGAATTCACTGGACATTTACATATGACAAACATAACTCTAGGAGATGCCCAGGTAAAGTTATTGCGTTACCCCATCATAAAACAGGTTATAACAGTCATATTTGATATCCCTGACCTCCATATTTTGTGGGGAATGTGAATCTGTGCTCGTTACTTATGTACAGCGGAGACATCCCGAGATATGGCGCATACCATATTTCAGAACTGGCATTCATCTCAGAAATACAGCCTGCCTAGCAGGCGGACTCTCAATTCCCCGCCTTGAGTCTGGGATCCTTGTAACAAGGGCCTAGAATCTGCTAAAGGAGTTCTCCACTTTTAACAACACCTGAAGAGGGCCTCAGCCAGAGAACCCGTGGGCTGTAGGCATATCCGGATTATTACACTGGACAAAGGTTTCTTGGACTTTATCCCTGCAACAGACTATTTCACCAACGGACATCTTTTCTGCGGAAAATAAGTATTTTCTTTCTTTTCTCCCTTTTTGTTTATTGGACTATACTTTCCTTGATTATTGTTTTAATAATTACTGTACATCTTGATAATTTGTATTGTATATATATATAATAAATGACCTCCCAGTCATTTCTCTAGCCATATGCCTGCTTTCAAACACTGCAAAAACTTACCCTAGCCTCTCCGAAGAGAAAGCTACTCGGTTCTGTTATGCAGATAGTGGGTTCCTTGCTCCCATAAATTGCAAGGTGGTGGCAGTTAAACTACCCTGTGTGTGGGTCCGGTCGCTCACACACTTACTTGTGGTCAATCTGCGGTCCAATCCCCGTGCTTTCAGCCTATCGACTGTACGGACTCAAGTTAGACGGTGTGCTGAAAGTGGCTGGGAGGCCTGTTTGCGGATTGACCACTAGGGGCGCTGTGACGGTTTAGTGACTATTGTGGCCGTGGCGGTCGCAGTTCGTCACAGGGTCATCTCTAACACTTTCAGGCCAGTCTTTTAGAAGTGGCTCAGAGGGAGGTTTTTTGCAACAGCAGAGGCCAGGTACAAATTTGGCCAGCCAGGGCCCACTACTGGAGGAGGAGGAGGATGGGGATGAAGCAGGTTCACAGCGGGGTGGCACCCAACGCAGCTCGGGCCCATCACTGGTGCGTGGCTGGGGTGATACGGAGGACGCAGACGATACGCCTCCCACAGAGGACAGCTTGTCCTTACCTCTGGGCAGCCTGGCACACATGAGCGACTACATGCTGCAGTGCCTGCGCAACGACAGCAGAGTTGCCCACATTTTAATGTGTTTTGACTACTGGGTGGCCACTCTGCTGGATCCCCGTTACAAAGACAATGTGTCGTCCTTAATTCCCTCACTGGAGCGTGATCGGAAGATGCGTGACTATAGGCGCACACTGGTAGACGCGCTCCTGAGAGCATTCCCGACTGATGCCGGGGGACAAGTGGAAGCACAAGGCGAAGGCAGGGGAGGAGAAAGAGGTCGCCAACGCAGCTGTGTCAGCGCCAGCACCTCAGAAGGCAGGGTTAGCATGGCCGACATGTGGAAAAGCTTTGTCACCTCGCCGCAACAACCGGCCCCAACTGCTGATATGGAGCATGTTAGCAGGAGGCAGCATTTGAACAACATGGTGGAACAGTACCTGTGCACACGACTACACGTACTGACTGATGGTTCTGCCCCATTCAACTTCTGGGTCTCCAAATTGTCCACATGTCCCGAGCTTGCCCTGTATGCCTTGGAGGTGCTGGCCTGCCCTCCAGCCAGTGTACTCTCTGAACGTGTAGTTAGCACGGCAGGAGGTGTCATTACAGACAGACGCAGCCGCCTGTCCACAGCCAACGTGGACAAGCTCACGTTCATTAAAATGAACCAGGCTTGGATCCCTCAAGACTTGTCTGTACCTTGTGCAGAATAAACAGTTCTAACAGCCTCAACCATCCATCCTTGTACTCAAGTGCACTTCTTTTTTTTTTTTTTTTTATATGTCCCAATATTCTGGGGGATACCCCTATGTAAAAATACAAAATAACACACATCTGTGTTGGCTACCTATTCCTCCTTCGCCCCGCCGCTTCCACCTAGACCGCCACGTGAGCCTACACGGCCACATCCACCCATTCACCGCCTCCTCAACCTCTTCCTCCTACATCATTCCTAATTTTTATTTTTTAACGTCTTTTATGTTTTTTTAATTCATTTCCCTATCCACATTTGTTTGCAGAGCATTTGCCATGCTCTTAAGCACATTTTGCTGCCTTTTGCAGCCCTCTAGCTCTTTCCAGGACTATTCTGAGCCATTTAAGTGGCCAAAAGTTCGGGTTCCCATTGACTTCAATGGGGTTCGGGTTCAAGTCCGGGTCAAGTTCGGGTCCCGAACCCGAACTTTTTTTTCAAGTTCAGCCGAACCTGCCGAACCCCAACATCCAGGTGTCCGCTCAACTCTAAACTCACCCCCTTGCAAATCAGGCAAGCAGTCTGAGACCCAAGTCATGCAGCGGTCTGTTATGCTTTTTGATGACTCTGCTGGCAGGGTTTCCGTGGGCCATCCACATAGCCCTGGACCAGAAGTGGAAGAGATTGAGTGCACTGATGCCCAACCACTTATGTTTCAGGATGAGGACATTGGAAGACCACCGCAGCACGTCTCTGATGATAACAAAACACAGGTGCCAACTGCTGTGGCTTTTTGCAATCTGTAGTCCGATAAGGAGGGAAGGGGTAAAGAGTGGGTGGAAGATGATGTGGAGGATGATGAGATACTAGACCCCACATGGAATCAAGGTCATGCGAGTGACCTGTCTAGTTCGGAGGAAGAGGCGGTGGTCGCACAGAGGCACCAGCACAGCAAAAGAGGGAGCAGGGTGCAAAAGCATCTGTTACATTCTTGGGTCACATTTTACCATTTTTGCCGCAAATAAATCCCTGTTCTGCATAGGTGACAGTGACAGGGACCTAAATTTAAAAAAAATCGTCTGTTATATTGTCAGGTGACATTTTGCCAATTTTGCCGTATACAAACACCTGCTCTGCATAGGTGACAGGAACCAATTTTTTTTTTAATCGTCTGTTTAATTATTGAGTGACATGAACACAGTTTTGCCGTGAATAAACCCCTGCTCTGCATAGGTGACAGAGACTGAAATTTTTAAAAATCGTCTGTTCCATTGGTGGGTGACATTAACCCATTTTTGCTGATGAAAAACCCCTGCTCTGCATAGGTGACAGGGGCTTACATTTCTAAAATTCATCTTAAATTGATGCGCTCTTTTCATTCGATCCTTCCGCTTTAATAACTTGTCCCACATTTCCCCTCAATCACATTTCAGCCATTGACCTCCCTTGGATGTGGTATCCCTTTCTCATGCTCCCTCTCTGGCATGGAACCCTGATTCGCCGATAACCGTGTTCAACAAGGTAGGCGCAGAAAAGAGCATCAAAAGTTGATAGGGAATATATCCAATTGGATCGTGGACGTCACGGGGACTTGCGATCAGGCAGAAGTTATCTAGAGTTAACAAAGCGGCAGCAGGGCCTCTCCTGTCTAATGTTTCCAAATCCAAAATACCCCAGTGACATTCCCTGTAATTTTTTATTAATCATTCCAATAACAGGGCATCTTAAGAGTCCTGTATTGTTATTTATCGTCACTACCTCCCCGAGTAGGGAGTGGGTAATTGCCTCGCGCCCCCTCCTTTACTTGGAAGTTTCGGCTTCAATAACTTGTCCCACATTTCCACTCGATCACATTTCAGCCATTGACCTCCCTTGGATGTGGTATCCCTTTCTCACGCCCCCTCTTCGGCCTGGAACCCTGATTCCCCACTACCCGTGATCACCATGGTCGGCGCAGAAAAGGACATTGAAAGTTGATAGAGAAGATGTTCAATTGGATCGTGGACGTCACGGGGACGTGCGACATGGTTGAGCAATATGTGTGCACATGCCTACACGTACTGACTGATGGGTCTGCCCCTTTCAACTTCTGGGTCTCCAAATTGGGCACATGGCCTGAGCTTGCCCTTTACACCTTGGAGGTGCTGGCCTGCAGCCAGTGTATTGTCCGAACGTGTGTTTAGCACAGCTGGAGGGGGTTATCACAGGTTATATTTCCCAATGTTTTGGGGTCTACCCAAATGTGAAAAAAACAACAACAAAAAAACCCAAACAGTTTGGGCTACCTCCTCCACCACCGCTTCCACCTACACCGCCACATCCACTGCCTCCTCAACCTCCTACTCCATATGGACCTCCTCCACCTAGATCAAGATTATTATTTTTCATTTTTATCTATTTTATGTTATTTTAAGTCATTTCCCTATCCACATTTGTTTGCAGAGCACTTGCCATGCTCTTAACCACATTTTGCTGCCATTTGCAGCCCACTAGCCCTTTCCATGACTTTTTTAGAACCATTTTAGTGCTCCAAAGTTCGGGTCCCCATTGTCTTCAATGGGGTTCGGGTTTGGGGTCAAGTTCGGGTCCCGAAGTCGAACTTTTTTGGGAAATTCGTCGGGGTTGGGAAAACGGAATATAATGGAATTCATAGACGGAATGCAAAACGGAATCCTTTTAGAGCCATTCTGTTTTGATCCGTCATAATAGAAATCTATGGCCAAGCATAACGTATCCTTCTGGTTTCCGTTATGCAGTACTTTGTTTTCCTTCCTGCACAGTACCAGACGTATCCATTATACTTTGCCATAGACTTCTATTATGATGTCCAAAATGGAATGCCTCTTAAAGGATTCCGTTTTGCATTCCGTCTTTGAATTCCATTATATTCCATTTTCCCAACCCACCTGAACACCGAACCCGAACACAGTGAAGTTCGGGTTCGCTCATCCGTAATATTAGTGGGTTCTCTAACTTTCCAATTGAAGACATGGGGCCCATGCACACTTCTGGCGATGTATGCCCCTGAATATAATATTTTGATACTTAATCACAAGATGTTTATTCTATAAAAGTGTATGAGTGGCCGCCCAGTGGTTTTAATGTGAATTGCAGCCTGTCAAGGGTTTTGCTAATATGTTGTAAAATCTTATCAAATTTGTTTTGTTAGAAGCTGGAGTCCTTAACCAGATTCACGTAAAGGAAAGGGTGGATACGACTGCATGTGGTGATCTGATTGACTTTCCCCCAGTAATACATATAAATACACATACAGAATGAAAGCTATGTTTAGAGAGAGGATTGCACTGCTAGAGTCTTCTCATGTCTATACACATGTGCATTAGGACTTAAAAGATGGTTCTTTTCAGTAACCCGTACTCTTTTTTGCTCTTCATGCCCTCAGTGGACATTTCCTTTTTGCTGCACTTTCTTCCTCCACAGTATGAGAGCATCTTTGCTTTTCTTTGCTCTCCTTTAAACTGTTAGACCTTTGACATCTTCTGGTTTCTTCAGTCATTTCCTATGTGGTCTGTCTCATTTATCATTGTGCAGTCTTATTTCAGCTTCTTCTGTGAAAAGCCCTGAGAGCTTTATAGGTGTCTTCTATTGTCAAGAACCTACCAGAACTTTTTTATGCTTGGAAACAAGCAATGGGGTTTTGTAAACGTGATGTTGAAGGTCCTCTATTGAAGGTCCAAATGTTGAACCATACTTACTGCAAAAGTCCTAATGCTTGCCCAAGACTTAACCAGTTCAGGTTCAGGGTAATTTACAAGACCAGATATTGTTTAGTAATTTTTCGTGCACGTTAGTTTAATGGCTATAACGCTTTCATTTCCACGCGATTATTGCTGTGTTTTTCATAGATTATAAATTTTCACTTTTTTATGACATTTAGGCCAATTGTTTGAAACAAGAGTAACAAATATGCTTTTTTTAACATTATAGTTAATTGTTATATTAATCATTAGTGTTATGCATGAATATTCGAAAAGCTAATTTTTATCTCGAATATCGCAACTTCGAGAATTCGCAAATATTTAGAATATAGTGCTATATATTAGTTTTTCGAATATTCATCATTTTTTCTATCTAAACACATGATTCCTCCCTGCTTCTTGCTTGTGGGCCAATGAGTCATTGGCCCACAAGCAACTTAAGCAGGTAGGAATCATGACTTCAGATGGAAAAAAATGCGGAATATTCTAAAAAACAAATATATAGCACTATATTGAATATAGTGCTATATATTTGTTTTTTAGAATATTCAGCATTTTTTTCCATCTGAAGTCATGATTCCTACCTGCTTAAATTGCTTTTGGGCCAATGACTCATTGGCCCACAAGCAAGAAGCAGGGAGGAATCATGTGTTTAGATAGAAAAAAATTACGAATATTCTAAAAACGAATATATAGCACTATATTCTATAGTGCTATATATTTGTTTTTGACCCACGCCTGTATTGATTGCGTAATATTCGCATATTATGTGATCATTACCTTGCCGATTTTCGAGTAAAAAAAAGAACGTAGAATATAACGAATATTCAACGAATATTCTACAAAATATTAGCGAAATATTCGAATTCGAATAT
Source organism: Bufo bufo (assembly GCF_905171765.1). Classification (NCBI taxonomy): domain Eukaryota; kingdom Metazoa; phylum Chordata; class Amphibia; order Anura; family Bufonidae; genus Bufo; species Bufo bufo. The sequence goes on from NC_053392.1 coordinate 50,469,496, forward strand.
TGCCCCTGCCGCTCATCACTATTAATCATATAGTTTTACTCTAAAATAGGCTTTTTATTTGTGTTCATCATCATATACCGTTAAAGGGGTTATCCAAGAATTTGATATTGATGGTCTGTTCTCAGGATAGGTCATCAGTATCCGATCGGCGGGGGTCAGATTCCCAGCATCCCTGCCGATCAGCTGTTTGTGGAGCTCCAGTGAGTGCTCCAGTCTCTGCAATGTTTACCAAGCACAGCACCATACATATAGCGGCTATGCTCGGTATTGGAGCTCAGCGCTATTCACTTGGCTTGGACTGAGGTGCGTCTCGGACACGTGACCGCTGTATTGTGACATCACTGGTCTAGGAACAGGCCTAAAAACTCAAGGAGCGCTGCAGCCTCTTCGAACAGCTGATTGGCGTAGTTCCCAGGAGTTGGACCCCTGCCGATCTGGTACTGATAACCTATTTTGCCCTATGTATAGGCCATCAATATCAAATTCCAAGATGACCCATTTAATTTTGATACATTGTGCAAGCATATAGATGGCAGACGGGAATCAAGCAGTTTAAGGAGTTATCTGGTTAGAAAAACAATGTTTAAATGTTCTGTAAGAGAATTGTAAGTTTCCCATTTGGGACCACATCTATTAGCCAGTGCAAAGGATGGCCGCATAGGGTGTCACTCTGGAGTACCCAGAATGTCTGTCTATTATATCAATAGGTTATTTTAAACCTTTCCTGCAATATAAGATTAACTAAGAATGTCACAGAAAATGTTAAACCAGACATGTAAATGAATAATGCTTTACGTATTGCTGCTGGACTCTTTAACAGGTTACAGTCGAGCACTTCAAAAGAAGTTTCTTTTAGGTGTACTCAGATGTGTGCCTCATTTAACAGTGTCTGGAGGTCTTCCTACAACACAGTCTCTGTGCTCAGTTATCACAACATAATCATACTGTTTGTACACCAGGTGCCTCCTGCTTTTTGCTGAACTATGCTGTAGACATGTGTCACGTGTAGCTTTGCTGCTTTTCACCGTGACTGACCTCTTTCTGCACTCTCTGACTCTCTGGTCTGCTTTAGGGATCAAATTAACCTGAAGGCAATGCAATGCACCGGCAGGTTCCACTACTCAGAAGCAGTGATGGCCAGTTCGCAGTGTTCGCCGACGAACACATGCCATCTGCCATCTTTATTCCCAAGTTTGGCGATGCAGAGGTAAGTCCTTACCTGTGCCTGCGCCGCGAGCCGCTCTGAAACACATGCGGTCACTGGGAGCAGGCAGTTCCAAGAACAGCCTTCATCGGGCTAACGTCCAGAACCAAAGACAGGGCTTAATAGGGTATATTTAGGTGTAACACTTACAAGAATACTACAATGCAATGCAAAAGTATTACAATGTATTATGTAAATAGAGACTAAAAAAGTTTACAAAGTTTAATAAAGAATTTAATATAGTAACAAACCATTCCATGTTAAAAATAAAGAAAAATAACTTTTATGGCAAAAAAAATTAAAAAATAAAATAAAACTGTGCATCATTGGTTTTACCACATCCATAATGGTCCATACTATGAAATGCACTCATTATTTATCCTGTATAACAAATGCCATAAAATAAAATAAAAACTTGCCATTGCCATGTTTTTGTTAATCCCTCTCACAAATAAAATCCCTTATACAGCTCCACTGGCAGAAAAAATACTGTTATGGCTTTTGGAATACAACAACACAAAAACACAATAAGCAGATTATTTACAAAAAGTTTATTTTTTATGCAAAAATAGTAGACATATAGACTATATAGATATAGAATCACCATAATTTTCAGAGGGCAGAGAATAAAGTTAATGTGCCAATTATTCAGCATGGTGAATGGTATTAAACTAAAATCTCAAAAATTGACATAATTTATGTTTTCTTCATTGCCCCCTACCAAATTAATAACAGTTTTAAATTATACCTTATGCACCCCCATGATAAATAACAATACAACTCCCACAATATATGGAAATGAAAAAGGGCATCCCCCAAAAAAAAAAAAAAAAGCTGTGTCCTTAAATACCAATTTCATAGAATCATTCTAGAAGAGTAATCCTATTTGATCTGAAACAATAAATAGTTGGGGCTATTGCTAAAGGCTCATGAGCCAAAAGTTCAGCACAGGTCCACACAGGCAAGTTCTAATTACATTGATTGGTGAGAGCCACATGCAACGGTCAGTGTCCCCTCTAAGCCTCTGTGAGTGGGCAGTTTGGAACCTGGGTCTAGTCTGTTTTGTAAGTCCATGGCCTATTTCTGTCTTATGTTGGGCAAAAGACATCGAGTCAAGCAAATAATGCAGTCAAAAGAAGATCGCAGTAAATAGTATGGCACTCAGTGGATCCAACCTTCTTACTTTTATTGCATTAACCACCTCAGCCCCAAAGACCAGGCCACTTTTTACACTTCTGACCTACACTACTTTCACCGTTTATTGCTCGGTCATGCAACTTACCACCCAAATGAATTTTACCTCCTTTTCTTCTCACTAATAGAGCTTTCATTTGGTGGTATTTCATTGCTGCTGACATTTTTACTTTTTTTGTTATTAATCGAAATTTAACAATTTTTTTGCAAAAAAATGACATTTTTCAGTTTCAGTTGTAAAATTTTGCAAAAAAACCGACATCCATATATAAATTTTGCTCTAAATTTATTGTTCTACATGTCTTTGATAAAAAAAAAATGTTTGGGTAAAAAAAAAAAATGGTTTGGGTAAAAGTTATAGCGTTTACAAACTATGGTACAAAAATGTGAATTTCCGCATTTTGAAGCAGCTCTGACTTTCTGAGCACCTGTCATGTTTCCTGAGGTTCTACAATGCCCAGACAGTACAAACACCCCACAAATGACCCCATTTCGGAAAGTAGACACCCTAAGGTATTCGCTGATGGGCATAGTGAGTTCATAGAACTTTTTATTTTTTGTCACAAGTTAGCGGAAAATGATGATTCTTTTTATTTATTTTTTTCTTACAAAGTCTCATATTCCACTAACTTGTGACAAAAAATAAAAACTTCCATGAACTCACTATGCCCATCAGCGAATACCTTGGGGTGTCTTCTTTCCAAAATGGGGTCACTTGTGGGGTAGTTATACTGCCCTGGCATTCTAGGGGCCCAAATGTGTGGTAAGGAGTTTGAAATCAAATTCTGTAATAAATGGCCGGTGAAATCCGAAAGGTGCTCTTTGGAATGTGGGCCCCTTTGCCCACCTAGGCTGCAAAAAAGTGTCACACATGTGGTATCTCCGCATTCAGGAGAAGTTGGGGAATGTGTTTTGGGGTGTCATTTTACATATACCCATGCTGGGTGAGATAAATATCTTGGTCAAATGCCAACTTTGTATAAAAAAATGGGAAAAGTTGTCTTTTGCCAAGATATTTCTCTCACCCAGCATGGGTATATGTAAAATGACACCCCAAAACACATTCCCCAACTTCTCCTGAATACGGAGATACCAGACCAGATGTGTGACACTTTTTTGCAGCCTAGGTGGGCAAAGGGGCACATATTCCAAAGAGCACCTTTCGGATTTCACTGGTCATTTTTTACAGAATTTGATTTCAAACTCCTTACCACACATTTGGGCCCCTAGAATGCCAGGGCAGTATAACTACCCCACAACTGACCCCATTTTGAAAAGAAGACACCCCAAGGTATTCGCTGATGGGCATAGTGAGTTCATGGAAGTTTTTATTTTTTGTCACAAGTTAGTGGAATATGAGACTTTGTAAGAAAAAAAAAAAAAAAAAAATCATAATTTTCCACTAACTTGTGACAAAAAATAAAAAATTCTAGGAACTCACCATGCCCCTCACGGAATACCTTGGGGTGTCTTCTTTCCAAAATGGGGTCACTTGTGGGGTAGTTATACTGCCCTGGCATTCTAGGGGCCCAAATGTGTGGTAAGGAGTTTGAAATCAAATTCTGTAAAAAATGGCCAGTGAAATCCGAAAGGTGCTCGTTGGAATGTGGGCCCCTTTGCCCACCTAGGCTGCAAAAAAGTGTCACACATCTGGTATCTCCGTATTCAGGAGAAGTTGGGGAATGTGTTTTGGGGTGTCATTTTACATACACCCATGCTGGGTGTCTTTTGCCAAGATATTTCTCTCACCCAGCATGGGTATATGTAAAATGACACCCCAAAACACATTCCCCAACTTCTCCTGAATACGGAGATACCACATGTGTGACACTTTTTTGCAGCCTAGGTGGGCAAAGGGGCCCATATTCCAAAGAGCACCTTTCGGATTTCACTGGTCATTTTTTACAGAATTTGATTTCAAACTCCTTACCACACATTTGGGCCCCTAGAATGCCAGGGCAGTATAACTACCCCACAAGTGACCCCATTTTGGAAAGAAGACACCCCAAGGTATTCGCTGATGGGCATAGTGAGTTCATGGAAGTTTTTATTTTTTGTCACAAGTTAGTGGAATATGAGACTTTGTAAGAAAAAAATAAATAATAAATCATCATTTTCCACTAACTTGTGACAAAAAATAAAAAATTCTAGGAACTCGCCATGCCCCTCACGGAATACCTTGGGGTGTCTTCTTTCCAAAATGGGGTCACTTGTGGGGTAGTTATACTGCCCTGGCATTCTAGGGGCCCAAATGTGTGGTAAGTAGGTAAATGACCTGTGAAATCCGAAAGGTGCTCTTTGGAATGTGGGCCCCTTTGCCCACCTAGGCTTCAAAAAAGTGTCACACATGTGGTATCTCCGTATTCAGGAGAAGTTGGGAAATGTGTATTGGGGTGTCATTTTACATATACCCATGCTGGGTGAGAGAAATATCTTGGCAAAAGACAACTTTTCCCATTTTTTTTATACAAAGTTGGCATTTGACCAAGATATTTATCTCACCCAGCATGGGTATATGTAAAATGACACCCCAAAACACATTCCCCAACTTCTCCTGAATACAGAGATACCACATGTGTGACACTTTTTTGCAGCCTAGGTGGGCAAAGGGGCCCAAATTCCTTTTAGGACGGCATTTTTAGACATTTGGATACCAGACTTCTTCTCACGCTTTGGGGCCCCTAAAATGCCAGGGCAGTATAAATATCCCACATGTGACCCCATTTTGGAAAGAAGACACCCCAAGGTATTCAATGAGGGGCATGGCGAGTTCATAGAAAAAAAAAAAATTTGGCACAAGTTAGAGGAAATTGATTTTTTTGATTTTTTTTTCTCACAAAGTCTCCCTTTCCGCTAACTTGGGACAAAAATTTCAATCTTTCATGGACTCAATAAGCCCCTCAGCAAATACCTTGGGGTGTCTTCTTTCCAAATTGGGGTGATTTGTGGGGTGTTAATACTGCCCTGGCATTTGAGGGTCTCCGCAATCATTACATGTATGGCCAGCATTAGGAGTTTCTGCTATTCTCCTTATATTGAGCATACGGGTAATGAGATATTTTTTTCCGTTCAGCCTCTGGGCTGAAAGAAAAAAATGAACGGCACAGATTTCTTCATTCGCATCGATCAATGTGGATGAAAAAATCTCTGCCAAAAAAAGAAAAAGGAGGGGAAAGGCGTCTGCCAAGACATAGGAGCTCCGCCCAACATCCATACCCACTTAGCTCGTATGCCCTGGCAAACCAGATTTCTCCATTCACATCAATCGATGTGGATAAATAAATCCTTGCCGGGATTTTTTTTTTTATATATACAAAGTGTTTGCCAAAGCATATGAACACCGCCACCTCCTCAGCTCATATGCCTCGGCAAACGTATCTTTTACTGCAGAGGAGAAATCTCGTCTTGCAGCGCCGCATACACCGACTTGCGTGTAATCTGTCAGCAGCGCAATGCTTCTGTCCGAATGCACATCAGTGCTGCAGCTAGTCGATCGGTTGGTCCACCTGGAAGGTAAAAAAAACAAAACAAAAAAGAAAAAACCAGGCCGCAACGCAATAAATTTATTAACTTTTAAACCAAACATATAAACTTTTTTTAACTTTTTTAACTGAACGTTAACTTTTTTACTTACCGGTATTTTTTTTTTTGTTTAGTCTTTTTTACCTTATATAGAACAAACCTCTCCTTCCCCATGGGACAATGTGCAAAGCGCAAATCGCCCAAAGATGTGGCGAAGTACGTTATGCACTTTATCCCAGGTGAAAGGAGAGGTTTGCAGCAGCTGTGAGTAAAAGGGCCCTAATAGCCCTGTGTGCCTGTCCTGTGAGATGCAATCCCTATGCTAGGTGTACCTGTGTGTGGTACTTCCGGAAACACTCACCAAAGCATAGGGCAGGGTGGTCAGGACAGTCAGGACAGAAATAGCGGGTGTCACGCCTTATTCCACTCCTGCTACAGACACGACATCTTTTTCGGGGTGACGGTTGGGTTGAGGTATCAGGAACGACACTGGGGAAATGTCGCTCGTGTAGACGGCTAACTACACTGGTGGATGGGGCCACGGAACCTTCTGGATACAGGAGGTTCTCGATGATCTCTTCCTGGAATTTGAGGAAGGATCCTGTTCTCCCAGCCTTACTGTAGAGAACAAAACTATTGTACAGAGCCAATTGAATCAAATATACAGACACCTTCTTATACCAGCATCTGGTGCATCGGGAAACTAAATACGGAGACAACATCTGGTCATTGAAGTCCACCCCTCCCATGAGCAAATTATAGTCGTGGACTGAGAGGGGCTTTTCAATGACACGGGTTGCTCGCTCAATTTGGATTGTCGTGTCTGCGTGAATGGAGGAGAGCATGTAAACGTCACGCTTGTCTCTCCATTTCACCGCGAGCAGTTCTTCGTTACACAAGGCAGCCCTCTCCCCCCTTGCAAGACGGGTGGTAACGAGCCGTTGGGGGAAGCCCACGCGATTAATTCGCGCGGTGCCACAGGCGCAAATCCGTTCTAGAAACAAATGCCTAAAGAGGGCCACACTTGTGTAAAAATTGTCCACATAAAGATGGTACCCCTTGCCGAATAAGGGTGACACCAAGTCCCAGACTGTCTTCCCACTGCTCCCCAGGTAGTCAGGGCAACCGACCGGCTCCAGGGTCTGATCTTTTCCCTCATAGATCCGAAATTTGTGGGTATAGCCTGTGGCCCTTTCACAGAGCTTATACAATTTGACCCCATACCGGGCACGCTTGCTTGGGATGTATTGTTTGAAGCCAAGGCGCCCGGTAAAATGTATTAGGGACTCGTCTACGCAGATGTTTTGCTCGGGGGTATACAAATCTGCAAATTTCTGGTTGAAGTGGTCTATGAGGGGCCGAATTTTGTGGAGCCGGTCAAAAGCTGGGTGGCCTCTGGGACGGGAGGTGGTGTTGTCGCTAAAATGCAGGAAACGGAGGATGGCCTCAAATCGTGCCCTGGACATAGCAGCAGAGAACATGGGCATGTGATGAATCGGGTGCGTGGACCAATATGACCGCAATTCATGCTTTTTAGTTAGACCCATGTTTAGGAGAAGGCCCAGAAAAATTTTAATTTCGGAAACTTGGACTGGTTTCCACCGGAAAGGCTGGGCATAATAGCTTCCCGGGTTGGCGGATATAAATTGTGTGGCATACCGGTTTGTCTCTGCCACGACTAAGTCCAAGAGCTCCGCAGTCAAGAACAGCTCAAAAAATCCCAGGGCCGAACCGATCTGAGCCGTCTCAACCCGAACTCCAGACTGGGCGGTGAAAGGGGGAACTACAGGTGCGGCTGAAGTTGGTGACTGCCAATCAGGGTTTGCCAGCACCTCACGGATTCTAGGGGCTCTACGGGCCTGTCTGTGCGGTGGCTGCGACGGGGTAACTATTGCACGTGCCACCGTACCAGCTTCAACTGCCCTTCTGGTGCTCGCCACGTCACCATGTTGTACGGCAGTGCTGGTACTGGGTCCAGGGAGGGCTGCGCTGCTGGTGTATGCCTCACCACGTGATCCGGCAGCGACAGCCCCACTCTGCTGCTCTTGAAGCGGATCCTGCATAACCTGTGGTCTAGCAACACAGAGCCGGGTACGCCTGGTTCTATCAGGGACCTCCACCTCCTCGTCCGAACTTTGGGTCAGAGAGCCACTGCTTTCCACAGGTTCATATTCTGACCCGCTAGATTCGTCAGATGAGGGTTCCCATTCCTCATCCGACTGGGTCAGAATCCTGTAGGCCTCTTCAGAAGAATACCCCCTGTTTGACATTTTGGACTACTAAATTTAGGGGTATTCCCTGAGACTACCCAAGAAAAAAAGCAAACCTGTCTTACAAAGGGGAGGCTAGCGAAGTACCGGAGGCCGCTGCGGTTGATAAAAAATATCAAAACTGATTTTTTTATCGCCGCAGTGCGTGTAAAGTGAATGTGCAGTGATCAAAAAAAAATAATTTTTTGTCACTGCGGTGGGGCGGGCGTGGGTGAACGCACATGTGGGCGACCGATCAGGCCTGATCGGGCAAACACTGCGTTTTGGGTGGAGGGCGAACTAAGGTGACACTAATACTATTATAGATCTGACCGTGATCAGTTTTGATCACTTACAGATACTATAAAAGTACAAATGCTGATTAGCGATACGCTAATCAGCGAATAAGTGACTGCGGTGCGGTGGGGTGGGCGCTAACTGATGCTAAACTACCTAACCAAGGGGCCTAAACTATCCCTAAAACCTAACAGTCAATACTAGTGAAAAAAAAAAGTGACAGTTTAAACTGATCACTTTTTGTCTTTCACTAGTGATTGACAGGGGCGATCAAAGGGGTGATCAAAGGGTTTATTGGGGTGCAGGGGGGTGATCTGGGGCTAAGGTGTAGTGTTGGTGCTACTCACTGTGATGTCTGCTCCTCTGCTGGATCCAACCGACGAAAAGGACCAGCAGAGGAGCAGAGAAGCCATATAACAGATCATATTTACTAATATGATCTGTTATATGGCTTGTTATTGGATTTTTTGAAAATCGCCAGCTCGCCAGCCAATGATTGTTGCTGGCAGGCTGGTGACGAACTTGTTCTTTAAATTTTGCCGGCCCGCGATGCGCATGCGCGGGCCGGCTTTGAGCGAAATCTCGCGTCTCGCGAGATGACGCGTATATGCGTGACTCTGCGCATCGCTGCCGCCTCCGGAACGCGATCCTGCGTTAGGCGGTCCGGAGGCGGTTAAAGTCCATAAAAGACACATCAGGGCTACTGGATAGCGGGACTCCTCCTTACAGAATTGGTACAAAAATATGGAACACCTCACAAATTTGCTTGTCATCTATTCCCTTCCCGTCGATATATCAAAATTAGCCCCGCTGGACATTTCATTTTAAGGGTCCCTTTTTGACCCTTCAAAATCTTGGGAGTAGAAATTAGCAAAATAATTCTAAAATTCGACCCAGATTTTCTAATTCGAAAAACATATATTTTGTGTGATTCTGTTTGGGAGAATTGAGAAGAGAGAAGAGACAGAGAGAAAGAGAGAGGGAGAGGGAAGAATTTTATAGGCAATTTAGGTAACTTCAATTCAGGTAGAATTCAAGAGCCGAGTCAAAATTTTAAGAAATTCACTAATCAATATTTTGTAAGTACGTATGTAATACTAGTAAATGCCATCATTTTCTGATAAAGAAAACCCCCCACCAATCATTAGGCACGTAGGTATCACAATCCTTGGGCCCCAACCCAGTTGAACAATCCCCTTTGAATCTATGGCTCCTGGCAGTTTAATATATTGCACCCTTTTTATTTCTTATGTGGGAGATAATTTACTTACCTACTGCAACAAAGCTCTGCTTCCACTTACCCTCACTTATGAATTAGGCATTAAAAAAGCCAATTCTGTGCTACAGAAAAAAAAAGAAACGTTTCTTCCCAGCTTTGCCAATGTGAATTTCATTTCTATAGCCCTAACTTGCACTGGAAGCTGATTTGAAAGTTTGTCATGACTGTTTTGACAGCCCGGTCAGCTTAATCCAGGGATCTAGTCCCTGTGGTTTGTCAATTATACCGCTAACCTTACAGAAAGAGCAAGACTCAAGGCACAGAACTGTCATCCCATAACCAAGAAATACTGTCAGCTGCAAGCAGATGTGGGAAAAGGGAAGAAAAAAAATTGCTTGAAAGTTCTATTTGTAAATTAATTATCCAAATAATTTTAGAATGAAGCCAACCGGTGACATCAGCGCTCCGACTGCAGAATGAATACAATGGAAAGGGTTGACATAATTCGGAGTGAATGTCTATTACGATGATAGGACGACATGCCACTGCTAATTTTGTAAGTATGAACCTAGTAGATATGCAATAGTCAGCAAGTCTCAAATATCACATCGCCGGTTATAGTTAACCTACGAAGAAGATACAAAAAGTCTAACATGTTGTTCCAACTCCCGGCATAGACACCCATTTCATAAACTACTCCTGGTTCTCTTTCGAAAATTGGATGTCAAAATAAGTAATCTATAGTTTGCAAAATTGTTATTCTTTTTGCCATGACACATTTTAACATTCTGTAGGAAAAATTACATAGACAACCACAAAAAGTTTAAAACCCCGGATAACAGCGAGTTGACATTTTGTCACTCAACTTCAGCAAAACTGTGGAGGGAAAGCAATGAATTAATGAATAGAAAGAAATCCCCATGACAACATGGTAGTTCATTAAAATTTTATCAGCATTCTTCCTAAGGAAAGCAAGCCTTCTGTTCTGTGTTCACATTCTCCTACAATGTTTTACAGCCTATTCGCAGCATGAGGATGCTTCAAAATTAGCTCCTATGGAGAGTCAACTACAGAGAATCCAGCATTTGTCACACTAACCCCTTGGGTGCCATAATGAAATATTTTTTTTTTTTCCTTTTCTGTTTATACAGTTCCTTCCACATTAATAAACCATTAATTCCCTCTATTTGGAATACGTTAATTATTTTGCAATAGCTGCGTTAACTCAAATTTTAGGTAGAGAGTGCGCAAGCTTCAAGCATGTTACCATGTCTACTCATCCTCGGGAGTTTAGGGTTTTGGGACTCTTGGGATTGAGGGGAAAAAAAAAACAAATAATAAAAAGTACAGCTCAGATAGAGAAGATAGAGAAAATATTCACTGCACACAAGAGAAGTTTGTGAAAGACATATATAATATGGGATCAGTCTATGTGGCTCCATAGAGACCATGGATTAGGAGGACGGTGATGGCTAGCTCCAACCCACCTTGCATGGGTAATGTACAACATGTATCTTCAAAGCTAAATCTCATTACTTTACTTTATGATTTAGGATGGGACCCATTAAATTTTAAAAAATATAGCTCGGAAAATATTGGCTGAACAAAACGACAGATTTGTTAAAGTAATTTTGATGGGTGGTATGAAACATGTATGTGCAAAGCTATGTCTATTCTTATTTAAGAGTTTAGGGTTTGGGAACCAGATGATTGAAAAAAAAAAAGTATTATATTAATGAATCACTGTACTTTCACACAAGTTCATTTCATTTAATAGAGATTGCTGTAACTAGCAAATTTCTAAATCCCTTTATTTAAAAAAAAACTGCCTGTATCCTCCTGAAAAAAGTGCGGTCATGGTCACTAGGGGTCTCACTTCCACCTAATTTTAAGTCCACTGCCTATTGTCAGGCAAAATCCATCCCCGTGTCAGAGCTAGCTGAGATCCTGGGCCTGATAAAAGAACTGCTTCTACACAGCTTTTGAAGATTATAGGAGCCCCCTGTGTGTATGTAAGTGTGATTTCCCTCTCCTCTGTTCTGTGAGCTCTGGAAATGAAAACAAACATAGTGCGAGGTAAGGGAAAGGACGTCACAGAAGTACAGTGCTGACAGATTCTACAGAAGGGAGATGCCTCTGCTTGTGAGAGAAATGCATCTAGCTGTGCAGCTGAATCAGGGAATAATATGGTGGAAAGAGACAATAGGGAAGCCCCAAAAGACCTGTTCCTTTACAGTTATGATTGTTAAAAAAAGCATAGCCATTATACAAACTTTTTTGAAAACTTAGATATGTTTTAAAGGTGAGTTACTAGATTTCCAGAGAAGGGGTCATTGATCCAGGAATTATTTTGATTGCCAAATTATAGTTGGGAAGGAATTTTGTCTCCATAAGATGGGAAAATTGCTTCTACCTCATTTTTCTTTTTTTGCCTTCCTTTATATCAACTTTGCAGGATATTAGGCTGAATTGGATGGACGTCAGTATATTTTTCAGCCTTAGAGACTATGTTATTGTGTTATAACTCATCTTTAACCCTTAGAGGATTTTATTTTTTGTGTTTTCATTTTTCAGTCTCTTCTTCCCAGAGTCGCTTCCCAGAGTCTTATCTTTTTTATTTTTCTGTTCACATAGCCTTATTTTTTGCAGGACAAGTTGTACTTAATGACACCATTTACAGTTACAACAATACCACACTTGTATTGTTTTTTAGCATTTTAATACTGAAAAAAACTAAAAGTTATGTGTACGGAGCTGTGTAAGGGCTAATTTTTTGTGGGGCCGGGGAGACCCAAATAAGTGCTCAAAATAACAGTGATATCATAAATATGGAATTATGTATCTCAATAAATACCTGTAAACAGACAGTCCCTGTAATGATAAGGAATGATCTTACCAGATCCAGGAGTGTCAATATGTCTTATTTTGGTGTTTTGGTACAAGAATAGCTGAGACCTAATAGTTGTATTACAATACAGTATACAATACTATAATTTTTTTGTTTCTCAAACAACATCTACTGCAAACAAGAGTAGTTTGTGAGCAGTTTACGTACGGTAACATGGAGGCAGTGTATGGAGCGCCTTAGGATTAGGGCAATGTAGGCATCATACCCCTTTAGATAGTTTGTGTCACATGTGTATTTACAAAGCTATGACTGTTGATTCTGAAGAGTTTTGGATTTGGATGGAACCCACAGAATTTGAAAATATATTGTGAAATGCATTGTAATGGGTGGTGTGAATCATGTGTCTACAAAGCTATGTCTATTCATCTCTACAGGACCATTTCAAAAGGCAGATTATTGGACTACCGTAATTATCGAGAACAAGTGTTCATAAGAATTCTCACCCCCATAAATCTCATATACTGGAGATCATCCAGAGAATGAGAAAATAAACATACAGAATATGGACGCAGTGTATTTAGCAATGGATTAGACCAGCAACCATAGGTTGGCCCCATCCACCATTCTCATATATGGAGTGAAACATGTACCGTATCTACAAAGTTATATCTATTCATCCAAAGAGTTTATTAGAGAATATTTTCTGAACACAAGAGTAGGTTGTGAAAGGTGTACATAACTTAGTTTTGCCTCTGTGCACATTACTAGTAAGACTGCACATGGAATATTGTGTACATTGTTGGACACCTGTGTATAAGACATGCATAGAGGAACTAGAGTGAGTCCAGAGAAGGACAACCAAGGTAATTAAAGGACTGAGTGGGCTGCAGCACCAAGACAGATAATCACACTTGGGAGTTAAGGAGAGATCTAACTACAATGTACATATATAAGAATAGATAGTGCAGAGATATTTCAAAAACATTTTTTTAATCTAGGCTTGGTACCATGACAAGGGGGAATCCTCTCTGTCGGAGGAAAGAAGATTTTGCCACTAATATAAAACAGTATTCTTTACTGTAACAGCATATGGTCCTCTCTGCCAGAGGAAGCTGTGATGGTTGATTTAATATACAAGTTGAAAAGAGGCCTGAATGTCTTTCCTGAAAATTATTTTTTTGTACTAGATTCTGGAGATGGGATTATTCTGAGCCAGAAATTTTTTTCCCCCTAATATAGGGTAATTGGTGACAACCTAATAGGGTTGTTAGGATTGTGGGTTGAACTTGATGGACCTGTGTCTTTTTTTAACCTTATCAACTATCTTGGAGGCAGTACAGAGAGAGTCCATGTTGGCAAGGACCTAAAGTATGCAAATCTATACTTACTTATCCTTAAAAGTTCAGAGTTTAGGGCGCTATATATATATATATATATATATATATATATATATATATATATATAAAAGATAAATATAGCACAGCATGCAAAGAAAATAAGATGTAGACATGAACGAACTAATTCTAACCCAATTGGATTCATTACGAATTTCACAAAAATGTGTCCGCCACAAAAACTGGAGTGAGGCAGAAGATGAAGGATAACATGACCCTGAGCGGAAGTGGGGGAGGGCCAGCCCTGAGGCTTACAGACAGCCAGCTCAGTAAATCAGGGGGCAGTATTCAGCCAAGTCCTTATGCGCAGAAGAAAGAAACGTCATTCTGTTCCCAGCTAGGCTTGTGAAAGGATGTCTTGTTGCAGTGTAAGCTAGAAAACATACATTCTGATTAGTGATGAGCAGGAGGTGCCATATTCGATTTGGCGATATTTCGTGAATATTAGATTGAATATTCGTCTTATATTTGTCAAAATCGAATATTCGTCATTATTCTATTTATCACGAATAATATGCAATTTAATTATTCATGTATTGCGATTTTCTTTTAGCTGTATAGGCAAATTTCCTATTGGTTGGCTATGGCTATGGCTAATAGGTGTATTTTACGAATATTCGCTATATTGCTATATATTCTTGTTTTAGAATATACTCAGTCCTTTAATTACCTTGGTTGTCCATCTCTGGACTCACTCTAGTTCCTCTATGCATGTCTTATACACAGGTGCCCAACAATGTACACAATATTCCATGTGCAGTCTTACTAGTAATGTGTACAGAGGCAAAACTAAGTTATGTACACCTTTCACAACCTACTCTTGTGTTCAGAAAATATTCTCTAATAAACTCTTTGGATGAATAGATATAACTTTGTAGATACGGTACATGTTTCACTCCATATATGAGAATGGTGGATGGGGCCAACCTATGGTTGCTGGTCTAATCCATTGCTAAATACACTGCGTCCATATTCTGTATGTTTATTTTCTCATTCTCTGGATGATCTCCAGTATATGAGATTTATGGGGGTGAGAATTCTTATGAACACTTGTTCTCGATAATTAGTCCAATAATCTGCCTTTTGAAATGGTCCTGTAGCTAATATAGTGCTATAATCTTTTTTTTTATAGTCTAATTTTTTTTGTCTCTTCTGAAGTTCAGATTTGAAAAAAATGTACACTATTAAAAAAAAAAACTATAGCACTATATTAGCTAAATTGCAGGCTATATGTGTATTTCACGAATATTCGCTATGTTGATATAACTTCGTGTTTTAGAATATTCGTCATATTCTAAAATTTTGAATATGACGAATATGACGAATATTCTAAAAAACGAAGTTATAGCAATATAGCGAATATATTCGTTATTTAGAATATTCTTTTTTATTTTTTTTTCTCCAATGTGTACTGTTATTCCACTTTGTCATACTCCTCCCCGACAAGCGTCCCCGTCACCATGGGAACGCCTGTGGGTTAGAATATACCATCGGATCTAAGTTTTCACAATCTCAGGGAAAACTCAGATCTGATGGTATTTTCTAACCCACCGGTGTTCCCATGGTGACGGGGACGCTTGTCGGGGAGGAGTATGCGAACTGTACAGATTGGAAAAAAAATGTGAATATTCTAAATAACGAATATATTCCCTATATTGCTATATATTCGTTATTCGTTTTTTAGAATATTCTTTTTATTTTCCATATGAAAACATGATTCCTTCCTGCTTAAGTGGCTTGTGGGCCAATGACTCATTGACCCACAAGAAAGATGCAGGGAGGAATCATATTTTCAGATGTAAAAAAATGACAAATATTCGCTATTCGAATATTCGCACTCAACACTAATTCTGATAAAAACACTGAGGATTTGCCCCTCTTTTTTTCGAAAAACTATTTTCAACCTACCATTTGTAACTAGGCATTTCAGTACGTTTTATCCGTGTTATGTGTTGTATACTACTAGAAGATACAGTTCAGTCCTATAGCAAATGTATTTTACTGCAATAACGCCATTATGATACCCATGTTATTAAACACTTTGTATATTACTGCAAGATAGCGTTCAGTAACATAGCAAAAGCAATCCTGCAATAAAGCAATTATTATACCTGTGCTATTTAAGTGTTGTATAATACTGCAAGATATCAGTAAGTTATAGCAAATGCATTTTACTGCAAATACTGCATTGGCATTATTAATTGTCAATGCCATTGTGCAGTGTGTTTGTAAAAGGGGAAGGACATTAAAATGCACCTCTGTCTTTAAACTGAAAAAAAAAAAACTTGCAATTTTGCTAGTACTATTCACTAATCTGTCTACCAAACCCATGACTTTTTATTTATATGCTTCATAATTAAATGTTTGATAAATGGAAGAGCGGAAAACGAAAGACCCATGCCTTATCACCCAAGAGGCAGAATGTGGGCATTAGTGCAAACAACAGTAGTAGCATCAGCCATCTGAGCAGTAGTAGTAGAAGTAGCAGACCACAGTTATCTGTGGCTTTAGGACAAAGAGGATGAGATTGTGGACTGGGTGGCTCACTCCTCCTCTCAGCCACAGCAGCATGATGTGGATGTTACCTCTGAGTCTGAAACCTTGCCTTGTAACCAGGGGTCACAGCCAGGTTTGGCTCCAGGTTCATGTGGACCCATGGGCGATAAATCTCAGTGGGCCCCCTTGTGGCGTTTTTTTTTTACATTTGCATGTACCCCTGTGGCTCCCACACGGTATAAAGACCCCCAGTGGCCCCCATACAGTATAATGACCACTAGTGGCCCTTCACACAGTATAATGACCCTCACAATGCCCCTACACACAGTATAAAAAGCCCCAGTGGCCTCCCACACAGTATAATAACCCTCCAGTGGCCCTCTATTCAGAATAATGACCCTCAGTCATCCCCCGTTAAGAATAATGACCCACAGTGGCCCCCACACTGGGGGTTATACTGTATGGAGGGGGCACTGGGGGTCATTATACTGTATGGGGTCACTGGGGGCCATTATACTAAATGGAGGGTCATTAGGGATCATTATACTAAATGGGGGGCCACTGGGGTCATTATACTGAGTAAGAGGCCTTCCCTAGCTAGAACTGACTGGGCCCCACAGCAAATTTTTGTACAAACCCCCCTTCCCCCGCCCTCCTGGTATATTAGGCATATTTCTGACAAAGATTGTGGCGCAAAGGTCCTTTGTGCCGGAATCTGCAACTTTTGCCCACTCATGCCAGGTCTAAAAAAGGTGGCGTGGGCTGGGAAGAGGATACAGTTATGGCCATACAGTTATTGGATAAAACCACCATACAGTGACTGTATACTTCCATACAGTAATCGAATAAAACCGCCATACAGTAACTGGATACCACCACCATACAGTGACCGGATAAAAGGGTATAAGAGGGCACAGTACAGGGAATGACTAGGGGCACTGTACAGTGTATGGTAAGAGGGCAAAATGCAAGGTATAAGGGAGCACAGTACGGGGTGGGGGGCACAGTCACGTGACCCTGTGATGTTAAAAGGTCTTTATGGTGCATGCGGTTTACACACCACCATAATGAGAGGCAGAGGAGTGAGACAGGTGACCGGGGCCCTGGATGGACAGGAGGGGTGGACACAGCAAGTAGGTGGAAGGGGCTCGGAGGGGGATTCATACAAGAAGTAGGGGCAGGAGGTCTGTGCAGAGCCTCAAGAGGAGATAGGAGGGTGGAACAGGAGCTCTGGATACATGAGGGAGGAAAGGAGACAGAAGGGGCTCCATGAGGATGATATAGGACAGGATATGGGGGACAGGTGTCATGGAGGCAAACTGCTTAATGAGGCAGTAAAACAACTAAATAGCATGAAGCTTAGAGTAGCCAGACGTCCAGTTTTCAGGCTCCCTGTCCACCGTTTTAGTAGCTCACGCTCAGACAGCAGCATTGTGCTGTCTTAGCGTGAGCTGCAGCTACAAACTGACTGAGGCTTCTATCTCCCCCAGTCAGTCACTAGAGCCACAGACATGGCTCCCTGTGGCTGACTGAGGGGGAGAGAAGCACCCCGGCTGCCCCCAGCTCACCTTTCCCTCAGAAACTTCTTCCCTCTCCTCCCCCCGGTTTTTTCCCGGCCAATGGGGTGTGTGGCTTCATGGAAGCGGGGGCTTGGCTTCACGGAGGTGGGCGTGGTGTATCGGATTAAGGGCGTGGCCAGTGAGGTCCGGCTTTCTTGGGTGAAGCCAGTGGCCACCCTAATGAAGCTGATGGTCTACTACAGCATCCAGCAGCAGCTTGAAGAGTTTCCTGACATCCCCCCACCCCTCCTGTCCCACAGAGAAGAGACAGTCACAGTGCAGACTCACTCACAGACTGTCTTCACACTGCTGCTCCAGCCCTGCGTCTCTCTCCTCCTCAGGCAGCACGTCCTGTGTAGAGCGGGCATGTCTGAAGCTTGTAAGGCAAAATGTCCTGCTCTGCTGAACAGAGTGAAGAGGTGGCGTGTCTGAAGCTCCGCAGCACAGGGGCTGGTCGGGGGACAGCAGCAACCAGAAACTGCATGCTGTTGATGCTCCCTTGCCCAATTCTGACGCTGCGGCCCTGCTACTGCTCCTGGGCAGTGGCTTTCCCGATAGCTACACCCCTGGAGCTGCGGTTAGTGAAAGAAATGACCGCAGCTCCCTGCACTCCAGCAATAAGCGCTTCCATCTGTATTGATGGAAGTGCCCATAGCAGCGCAGTGGGTCCCCCAAGAGCAGTGGGTACTGGCACTTGCCTGGGTATGCCGGCTGCTGACGCCGGCCCTAGTCACAGCATTCCTCCTGCTTCTCCTCCTCGCAACTTCAGAAATGCCTTTCATTTGCATTATCTCTGTCTTCACTAACCCCTTCTAAGGGGGTTCCTTCTTTCTGCCTAAGAAAAGGCAACAAAACCCCACCACACACTATGAAATATACTCTAGAGATGACTTATGTAAGAGCATTTGGACTACCATTAAGATGAGGTTTAGGGGAGGTTCAAGGGAAGTGGGGGACTCCATGCAGAGCTGTGTGGTTAAGGACCTGTAGCAATGGCGGCACTCAGAACATTAAACAATGACATCAGTCTAATAACAGTGATGGGAGGGTGAGGACTACAGTGTCTTGAAACAGTATTCATACACCTTGAACTTTTCCAATTTTTTTTTACATTATACCCACAAACTTAAATGTATTTTATGTGATAGACCAACACAAAGTAGCAAGTATGTGTGAAGTGAAAAGAAAATGTACATGGTTCAAATTTTTTTATAAAAAAGTGTGATGTGCATTTATATTCAGCCCCCCATACTCTAATAACCCTAAATAAATTTCAGTGTGTGTGATTAATTGCCTTCAGAAGTCACCTCCTTAGTATATATGGTCTACCTGTGTGCAATTTATTCTCAGTATAACTATAGCAGTTCTGTGAGGACGTCAGGGGTTTGCTAGTGAACATTAGTGATCAAACAGCATCATAAAAACCAAGGAACACACCAGACAGGTCATGAATAAAGTTGTGGAGAAGTGTAAAGCAGGGTTAGGTTATAAAAAATACCCCAAGCTCCAAACATCTCAGGGACCATGTCACAACTGCAAACCTACCAAGACTTGGCCATCCACCTAAATTGAAACCCAGGCAAGGAGAGCACTAATTAGAGAAGCAGCCAAGAGGCCCATGGTCACTCTGGAGGAGCTGCAGAGATCCACAGCTCAGATGGGAGAATCTGTCCACTGGACAACTATTAGTCATGTACTCCACAAATCTGGCCTTTATGGAAGAGCAGCAAGAAGAAAGTTATTTTTGAATGCAGGCCATAAGAAGCCCCATTAGCAAACACGTGAAAGAAGGTGCTCTGGTCAGATGAGACTAAAGTTAATTTTTTCTGCCTAAATGCAAAATTCTATGTGTGGCAGAAAACTAACACTGCACGTCAACCTGAACTCAGGTGGTTCACATTCCAGCAGGGAAACAACCCTAATCATACAGCCAGAGCTACAATGGAATGGTTTGGATCAAAGCATATTCATGTGTTAGAATGGCCCAGCCAAAGTCTAGACCTAAAATCAATTGAGAATCTGTGGAAAGACTTGGAAACTGCTGTTCACAGACGCTCTCCATCCAATCTGACTGAGCTTCAGCTATTTTGCAAAGAAGAATAGCCAAAGATTTCAGCCTCTTGATGTGCAAAGCTGGTAGAGACATCCCCAAAAGACTTGCTTCTGTAATTGCAGTAAAAGGTGGTCCTACAAAGTACTGACTCAGAGGGGCTGAATACAAATGCACGGCACACTTTTCAGATTATTATTTATTAAACATTTTGAAGACCATGTATCATACTTTTTTCACTTCACACATACCTGCTACTTTGTGTTGGCCTATCACATAAAATCCCAATAAAATATATTTAAGTTTGTGGGTGTAACGTAATTTTTTTTGGGAAAAGTTCAAGGAGTATGAATACTGTTTCAAGACAATGTAGTCCTCACCCTCCTATCACTGTTATTAGACTGATGTCATTGTGGGCCTCTTGGCCCCCTCCCAATTCACTGTTCTGAGTGCCACTGTTGCTACCTCCATGGCTACAGGTGCCACTATTACTACCTTAACCACATAGCTCTGCATGGAGTCCCCCACTTTCCCTGAACCTGTAAGTAATCAGAGAAAATTTTGAAAACTTCAAGGAGTATGAATAATTTTTCAAGGCAGTGTATGATGATCATTGTGTGTTGGACAGGACATGGGAGCCAGATCGTGGTGACATCAGCGTAGGAGAGTGGTGGCAGCAGCGACAATAAAAAGCTGAGGCAACATATGGCCGAACTTCCCAAAAACGTCCGTAGAGGATTTTTACACACCTCTGGCTGAGGCTGGTGAATATATCTACCATTTCTGACAGTGCCGCATCATGCAACTGCCACTGCCTATCATCATGTTCTGCAGCTGCTACTTCCTGCTACTAATCCCCCTACTGCCAATTCGATTACCCCTACTGTCACTAGCATAACCCCTACACAGCCTCCACCACTACTACTCCAATACTACTACTACTACTGCACACACATCTGCTTACTGCCTTGTCTACTCCATGCTGTGCTGCTATAGGCAGGAGCTACTATTGAGACCACTATTACTCCTACACACCTTACCCTTTCCAAATCCACTGGACTGCTGCTGCTGCTCCCAATTAAAAGGGACAATTTGTCCAGGCTTGTTCGACAAGTTGCTGTTGAACAAGTCACTGTGTCTTCTGACAATTAACACTTGAGTATGTATAAATACGGGCAGGCATTCTGCTTCAATGAACATATCATTTTTGAATGCTTGTGCAGAACAGGCCATTAATGTGTATGTATAAACAGGGGCATTGATCTGCCTCAGTTAAAGCATAATTTTCGGACTCTTGGTCCCAACAAGCTTTTTAATACGAAAAAACATTAAAAAAATGTAATAAAACAGTGTGATTTTAAACCCCAGCAACTATACGTTTACCCATACTGTAGCTATATACACTCACCTAAAGAATTATTAGGAACACCATACTAATACGGTGTTGGACCCCCTTTTGCCTTCAGAACTGCCTTAATTCTACGTGGCATTGATTCAACAAGGTGCTGATAGCATTCTTTAGAAATGTTGGCCCATATTGATAGGATAGCATCTTGCAGTTGATGGAGATTTGAGGGATGCACATCCAGGGCACGAAGCTCCCGTTCCACCACATCCCAAAGATGCTCTATTGGGTTGAGATCTGGTGACTGTGGGGGCCATTTTAGTACAGTGAACTCATTGTCATGTTCAAGAAACCATTTTTCCAGTCTTCAACAGTCCAATTTTGGTGAGCTCGTGCAAATTGTAGCCTCTTTTTCCTATTTGTAGTGGAGATGAGTGGTACCCGGTGGGGTCTTCTGCTGTTGTAGCCCATCCGCCTCAAGGTTGTGCGTGTTGTGGCTTCACAAATGCTTTGCTGCATACCTCGGTTGTAACGAGTGGTTATTTCAGTCAACGTTGCTCTTCTATCAGCTTGAATCAGTCGGCCCATTCTCCTCTGACCTCTAGCATCAACAAGGCATTTTCGCCCACAGGACTGCCGCATACTGGATGTTTTTCCCTTTTCACACCATTCTTTGTAAACCCTAGAAATGGTTGTGCGTGAAAATCCCAGTAACTGAGCAGATTTTGAAATACTCAGACCGGCCCGTCTGGCACCAACAACCATGCCACGCTCAAAATTGCTTAAATCACCTTTCTTTCCCATTCTGACATTCAGTTTGGAGTTCAGGAGATTGTCTTGACCAGGACCACCCCCCTAAATGCATTGAAGCAACTGCCATGTGATTGGTTGACTAGATAATCGCATTAATGAGAAATATAACAGGTGTTCCTAATAATTCTTTAGGTGAGTGTATGTCAGTGTCACGCTAACACTACTTAATATTGCTGTTATTGCGGTAAAGAGCTTAAAAAGGTGTAGTGTGTGTGTGGGGGGGAATTTGTTAAAAAAATGTGAAAAGAGATAACGAAAATTTAAAAATAAAGGTCCTAGGAGACCTCAGAGTGCCATATACCAATTTTTAAGCCAATTAAATCATTTTTAATTCTGGTAGAATTGATTTGGACACAAATAAAAAAATAATTTTTTTATTCAACCAGTGGAACACAAAACAAATTTTAAGAAGTTCGCTCAGGACTTTACTGAAACTGGAGTCTGTCAGTTTCTTTATCTGTTGACAATTTTTTTGTGCAGCAGCTACCTCAGCCTCCCAGATGCTGTTCAGAGAGGTGGGCAGTTTTCCATCACCATAAATCTCCCATTTTAGAAGGGTCCATAAATTCTTAATAGGGTTTAGATCAGGTGAGGAAAGGGAATGAATGTCATTATTCTGCCTTTAGTGGCTAGCCATCCAGTGGAATACTTTGATGCATGTGATGGAGAATTGTCCTGCATGAAAATCATGGTTTTCTTGAAAGATGTAAACTTTTTTCCTTTACCACTACTTGAAGAAAGTGTTTTTTAAAAACTTCAACACGAAAAGGTCCAACTAGCTCATCTTTAATAATAACAGACCATAGCAGCACCTCAAGTGCACCTTGCTGATGTCTGAGTCGAAGTAGAGCTCTGTGCCTGTTACTGATCTAGCCACGGGACCATCCATCAAGATTCACTCTCATCTCATCATTCCATAAAAGATTTGAAAAATCTATGTTGAGATATTTCTTGTCCCAGTCTTGATGTTTCAACTTATGTATCATGTTCAGTGGTGGTTGGGTTTCAGGCTTCCTTACCTTGGCCATGTCTGTGAGCACTGAAAACCTTTGTACTTCTGGACACTCCAGGGAGGTTTCAGTTCTGGAATATGACAGCACTGCAGGATAATAGGTTCATGGTCGCTTCATGTTTGTTTCTTCTCAAATCTTTGGCAGTTAATTTACATATTTTTTTTCTCAACACGTTTATTGCAACCCTGTTGACTATTTGCAATAAAACCTTTAATGGTACTGTGATCACGCCCCAATATCTTTTTAGAGTCAGCTAAATCTCAGCCGCATTATCACCATACGGCAGAGGGATGACTACTGGCTCTCCACAACCCTTGCTACTGGTCCAAAATGGGGGACATTTTTAAACTTTCTGAGAGGGAAGAAAAACTTGAGACATCCTTTGTATTTGGTTGGCTGCCTACGCATGCCATTGTGCATCCTCACAAAGGTCTAACCGGGAAGGGGGGGGGAACTCTTTGAGCTCACGCTCCACTGTCATGACTGCTGGAAGCGGATGGGGGGCAGGAGAACTTTTTTTCAGCCGCCTATTGAAGAAACCACCTAGCAGCAGCAGGACATGGAGCAGAACCTGAACCAGCAGGTGGTGGCATACTTGAACTGCACTCTGTCACCCGAGATCCAAGATCCATTGGAATCCTGGGCAACCAAACTTAAACTGTGGCCGCAACTGGCCGAGTTTGCCCTGGGCAAGTTTTCGTGCCTGTCCAGTATTGTGGCATCAGAGCAAGTGTTTAGTGAAGTGGGTGGCATAGTAACCCCACTGTGTTCCGGGGCCACTATTGTGACTCTTCATGCTGTTGCCACCCTCACCAGTCTGTTATAGGGCCACTAGTGTCCCTGTTCCATCAGAAGAACAGAAAAAATAAAATAAATAAAATGGTCCTGTTATTTGAGCATCCATTAAGGCCTCTTTCACATGACCAGGAAAGACTTCTTTCTGACCACTCTGCCATACAGCCCAGATTGGTGGAGTGATGCAGTGACGGTTGACTCTCTTGAAAGTTTCTAAAATCTGTACAGAGCATCTTTGAAGATAAGCCATTGGGTTATTAGTCATCTCTCTTACCAAGGTCCTACTACAACATTTACTTAGTTTAGAGAGGAAGTCTGCTCTAGAAAGAGTCCTGGTTATCCCAAACTTCTTAAATTCAGAAATGTTTTGCTCTCCTTCAGATCTGTGCCTCCACACAATCCTGTCTCTGAGTTCTACAGGCATTTCTTTCCCTATGGCTTGGCTTTTGCTCTGATATGCATTTTTCGCTGTAAGACCTTATATAGGCCAAAGTGTTTTTTTCCAAATCATGTCCATTCAACTGAATTTACCATAGGTGGAGTCCAATCAAGATGTAGAAACATCTCAAAGAATACTGATAGAAATGGGAAGCCCCCACACCTAGATTTCAAGCAAATGGTATGAATTCTGACATTCAGTGAAATTTTAGTTTTTCCTTATTAAGAAGTTTGCAAAAATTTCTAAAATTCTGTTTTCGCTTTCTCATTATTGGGTATTAAATGTAGATTTATGGTAAACTTGACCGCAACATAAAATTTGAAAAAAGTTAAAGGGTCTGAAGACTATCTGAATGCATTATTATATATAATGTATAAGAAATGCTAAAGTGTAAAGTCAAAAAATTGTCAGAATTTACGGTTGTAGAATGGAAGTATGGTCTTGTAAACTAGCACCAGACAAATTTTCTCTGCATATACAGGTACCTTGACTAATGTATGATTAATCACATTTAAAAGTGCTTAGGCTACTTTTGATGCAAATTTTATAATAATATGTTGTAAGGTGTAGTACAAAGGTGACTGGCAACCTTCCTTTTGGGAGTCAAATTATGGCTAGCTGCAGTTCAGAAGCCTCAACTAAGCATTATGTGTTTGTAATCCTAACCCTTTCTGCTATCAAATCATCTCAAAATCCATAAACTGGTCAAATGCTCAAGAATACATTTAGAGTGGTGTCATCCTGGCTTATGGTAATGACTTACTCCCTCTCTCCCCACTCAGAACAAATGCACGCTTGTCCCAGCATGCCTATGTATGGCGGGATTGTGAGAGATGCTTTCGACCGAGGGTTATCTCATCTGTATGACTGGATTTATAGTAGTGAACAATTCTTGTAAATATGTTGTCAAATTTACCCACTACATATATTTCTGAGGCATGAAAATGAATAAATCAAATTGTTGCTACTGATTATTACCACCAGAACTATAAATGCACATTTTGCTATCAACTTAGCTTGTACGTATAGCGTTTCAACAAAGTACTGTGTATAAATGATTTACCATGGCTTATTTATGAGCTAAAAATTCGAGACAACTCCAAACAACTTTCTGTAAAATGGTTTAGAACTGTTGTGCGAGTTTGTCCTTTTTTGCGTTTCTTTGTATTGTCAGGTAATGTTTGATTTTCTTGATGTAGGATGTCAAATTTGAATTATGCATCACCTACCTAGATTCCATGTCTTATGACTTATTTATCAGCTCCCATACTACTGAATGCAGAGATGTCTTCCAGAGCCGAGAAGCTGCATGTAAATGAAAATATAGCTGTAATACTGACACAAGCTGATGTTCTAGAAGTAGGCTTAATAAAAATGAGTAATACAATTTGATGACAGGCATTTATAGATTGCCATTCAGGATGAAGAAGTTGTCTTTGAGAAAACCAAATTGGTGTGTCAAAAGATAAAGTGGGAGAAACACGTTAACCTGGGCCATACATAGTATAGAGAGTGGGCACGTCAAAATTTAGCCCTTCTTGTTCTCATCTCATCCAGAACAGGTGGTCTTGGTTTTTGTTTGTCATCCAACCTCTTTCTATGTCCCTTGGATCAAATGTCTTGTTTCCTTAATTGGAAAAACAGATAGAACCAACTTGATAGAACTTGAACTTAATTTCATGGGACTAAGGGTGTAGCTGCCATCAGAGGAGTATCTATAGCTGTAGCAGGGGAAGCGGCTGCTTTGGGGCCCAACCTCAGAAGGTAGTGGGATTTGCACGAGAGTAGGCAGGGGGGGGGTGCAAATAAGTTGTTGTGGGGCCAAGTCATTTCTAGTTACGCCACTGGCTGCCATAGAAGTAGACCACTTTGAGTTCCATGGAGAAGTTCTGCACATTCCAAGTTGGTCTAGTCCCCGATTTAAAGGAAAACTAAACCTTGAAGTGAATGATAGAACGCTATAGATAATGGTTCCCTGACTATTTGCCAGTCTGCAGAATTTGCACGTCCTAGAAACAACAGGCTTGTAGAAATCCCGCAGAGGACACAAGGCTAAAGGGGTTGTCCGTGTATTTTTAAATCCCCCACACACAAAGGAACCTGTCAAGGGAACTATTTTTACCTTCTGCATGATGCTTGGTTCCTGGTCTGTCTTCACTGCCCCTACGATACCCGCATGTAAACTTCCAGCATAGATCTAGTCACATGCAACACTTCAGCCAATGAATGGCTTCAGTGGCGACATGTCCCAAAATGGTATAGTGCATCACTACTGGGTCACATGCCACTTGGGAACATGTCAACGCTGAGGCCAGTCATTGGATGCAGCAATGCCCGTGAACCCATCCATGCCAGAAGTTTACATACAGGGACCAGAAGTGCAATGAAGACAGCCGAGAACTGAGCATCAGGGAGCAGGTAAGTATGGTTCCCTTCACAGGTCTGGCAGGGTGGGGGCGAGGAATTTAAAAAGAAAGAAATCATGGTCAACTACTTTAATCTCCTGCTGATCTGTTCCATTTTCAGCTGGGAACAACAGACGGGAAGGGGCTTAATGAAAGGGCGTCACTTAAATGGCTTGGCCAATATATTTTTAAATTAGTCTTTGTCCAGTAAACGTTATTAAATAATGAAATAACATACTCACCTTTTAAACGTTCCACGGTTCAGTCCCCAAGCAGTTGATAGGTGGGAGTGCTGGAAGAATGGGTCCTGAGCAGAAATGAAATGACCTCAGGATAGTTCATCAATGTCAGATCGGACGGAGTAGCTGCAATTACGCAGTGCTCTTACAAGCACGTTCTCTTCATACAGCTGATTGGCAGTCGGGCCCCTATCATCTCATATTGATGACCTACGGTATCTTGAGGATATGTCATCAACATCAATATAGAATAAGTGGACAACCTCTTTAAGGCCTCTTTCACACGAACAATACGGATTGGCTCCGGATGCGTTCAGGGTGCGTTCAATGAAACTCGCACCATTTTGCAAGCTAGTTCACTCAGTTTTGTCTGCAATTGCGATCAGTTGTTAATTTTTTTCGCACGGGTGCAAATAGTTTTGATGTAGTTTTAACACGCGTGAATATAGAATATAGAACATGCTGCATTTTTCACGCAACGCAGAACTAATGCGTGAAAAAAAAAAAAACGCTCATGTACTCAGACCGATTAAAATGAATGGGTCAGGATTCAGTGTGGGTGCTATGCGTTCATGTCACGCATTGCACCCGCATGGAAAACTCGCTCGTGTGAAAGGGGCCTAAGACAATGGAAGTAAAAACTTTACACTCCATTGTCTTATATGGTGGAAATGCTGTTCCGTAATAGAAGTTATGAAAAAAGTTGGGGGGGGGGGGGGAATCTGTGAAGTGTGTGAACCTATGAATGTGCTTAGCTCTAAACCAAACTGTTATTTAATGTATAGCTTTTCAAGTACTAGATTATATACTGTACATATATCCCAATAAGTAGGTAGGATTTTTTTAAATGGTATACTTGATTGGATGTGGGTATATGTCTGGACTTAAGGCCGACATACTGTATCAGATAGGGCTCAATCAGCTAGCAGTATGAATAAGTCTGCAATTTTGCGGAACGGGTGCGGACCCTTTCATTTCAATGGGGCCGCAAAAGATGCAGACAGCACACCGTGGTTCCATTCTGTGGCTCCGCGGAAAAGATAGAGATTGTCCTATTCTTGTCTGCAATCGTGGACAAGAATAGGAATTTTCTATTATGATTGCAGCCATGTGCGGTCTGCAAATTGCGGCCGGTATTAATGTTTTGCGGATCCGCAAAGTACTACAGCCGTCTGAATGGACCCCTATAGTAAGTCAACCCTGTCCAGTGATTCTCTAGCCCATTGTAAAAGCACCTATGTTGGTCCCAGGGGCGTTGCTAGGGTCTCAAGAGATCCGAGGCCCAAGCCCCAATGAATATGGCCAAGTTCTCTAAGTCTCCCCCCCCCCCCTCCCCCCACACACCGCATTTTGCTGTACTTGCTATACAGCAGCACATACCTCTCACATCCAGGGCCTCCAGGTGACCTCTCCTCCGATGTAGATCTTCTCTGTCATTTTCTCCATTTGGTCCGTACAACTTCTTTCAGCCACCTCGTCTCTGCAGAGTGTGACAGACATCTTAGCTTCCTCACATTTCTATTATCATCCCCCAACCTGTTGCCCCACAGTGTTATCCTGCTGCTCGCTATGCTCCCCAATACCCCCAAATACTATCCTGAAGAAAAATTTGTGCCCCATAGTAATAGTGCTCCTCATAGTCCCACCAATAGCAATTCTCTTCTAGAATGCCCTCTTTAGAATACTACCCCCTACAAGTGCCTCCAACAGTGATAATGCTCGCCAAGATTGCCCCCATTAGTAGAAGAGCCCTCCAGTATTAATAATGCCCTCACAGAGCCCCCAGTAGAAATTGGGCCCCCCTATTGTTACCCCAGTGGTAATAAAATTATCTACAGACCCCTGAGTAGTAATAAGGCCCCCATAGTGCTCTTAGTAGAAATAAGGCATATCTATAAGTCCCTCCTATAGAGCCCCCAGTAGTAATAAGAATGCCAATAATGTCCACTAGATTTATAATATCGCTACAGTGCCCCCAGTATTTATACTGCCCCTACTGTTAAAATTCTAACCCTGAAGTGCCCCCAGTATTTATAATGTCCCCTGCAGTGCCCACTGTAGTTATATTCATCCCTCCACAATAAGGTTCCATGAATATAACATCACACCATCTCTCCTGCCCCCTCCAAAATACAGTCCCATGTAAATAACATCACTACTCTCCCTTCAGCCATTCAAATATATAGTCCCATGTAAATAACACTATCCCCCTCCCTCCGCCATAGTGTCCCATGTAAATAACATCTTTCTCTATCTACAGCCCCCTCCAAAATACAGTCCCATATAAATAATATCACCCCCTCCCTAGCCACCTCCAACATGCAATCTCATGTAAACATCACCCCCTCAACATTCAGTTCCATGTAAATAACATCACTCCCTCCCACAGTCGCCATCAACATACAGTCCCATGTAAAAACATCACTCCCTCCCCCAGCCCACTCCAACATACAGTCCCATGTAAATAACATGACCCCTTCCCCAGCCACCTCCAACATACAGTCCCAGTTAAAAAACCACAACTCCCAGTATTGCTCTGCCTCCCCTTCACTTACCTCTCTTTAAGTAGCAAACATCACCACAGCTTCTTCCCCCAGGTTTTCTCCTCTTCACTGCCATCCTCTCCTGCACTGGTCACACGATGTTGACATCATCGCAGGTCCTTCTCAACCACTGCCTGTTTTACTGGTCACATGTAGTGATAGACGAACATCTGCCTAGACGGTTCGCAAACGCGATCGTGCGAACACGATCAAATGTTCGCGAACCGCAAGTTCGCGGCGGGTCCCATTCATTTTAATGGCAGGCGAACCTGAAAAACCTTCAGCTCATATTTGCAGCCAAGAAATAATTACTGGAAGTGCACAAATAGTCTCACAACATGGACAGTGACATACCAGATGTATTATTCCAATTTGCGATCTCCATAAAAAAAAATTTTCAATGCGAAATATCGGCAATTCAATTTTCGCGTACGCGCATGCGCAAATGCACTATACTGTACCAAAATGCACTATAAAAAAGTATATTGGTATATAACACCCCGCTTTAATCTGTTTTTTTGGGGAACGACTGATATATCACACCAGTAGAAATTATTTGTTCCAATAACGCTTGTCCCTCTATATACCTGCAGTATCGCAGCAGAACCGCACACAACTGCCGCACAATACAAATGCACTATAGTATACTTTCTAATATATAAAGTATATTATAACATTGTACAAGGAAGGCAATCCATTAGAATATACAGTCGTGGCCAAAAGTTTTGAGAATTACATAAATATTGGAAATTGGAAAAGTTGCTGCTTAAGTTTTTATAATAGCAATTTGCATATACTCCAGAATGTCATGAAGAGTGATCAGATGAATTGCATAGTCCTTCTTTGCCATGAAAATTAACTTAATCCCCAAAAAAACTTTCCACTGCATTTAATTGCTGTCATTAAAGGACCTGCTGAGATCATTTCAGTAATCGTCTTGTTAACTCAGGTGAGAATGTTGACGAGCACAAGGCTGGAGATCATTATGTCAGGCTGATTGGGTTAAAATGGTAGACTTGACATGTTAAAAGGAGGGTGATGCTTGAAATCATTGTTCTTCCATTGTTAACCATGGTGACCTGCAAAGAAACGCGTGCAGCCATCATTGCGTTGCATAAAAATGACTTCACAGGCAAGGATATTGTGGCGAATAAGATTGCACCTCAATCAACAATTTATAGGATCAGCAAGAACTTCAAGGAAAGAGGTTCAATTCTTGTTAAGAAGGCTTTAGGGCATCCAAGAAAGTCCAGCAAGTGCCAGGATCGTCTCCTAAAGAGGATTCAGCTGCGGGATCGGAGTGCCACCAGTGCAGAGGTTGCTCAGGAATGGCAGCAGGCAGGTGTGAGCGCATCTGCACGCACAGTGAGGCGAAGACTTTTGAAAGATGGCCTGGTGTCAAGAAGGGCAGCAAAGAAGCCACTTCTCTCCAAAAAAAACATCAGGGACAGATTGATCTTCTGCAGAAAGTATGGTGAATGGACTGCTGAGGACTGGGGCAAAGTCATATTCTCTGTTGAAGCCTCTTTCCGATTGTTTGGGGCATCTGGAAAAAGGCTTGTCCGGAGAAGAAAAGGTGAGCGCTACCATCAGTCCTGTGTCATGCCAACAGTAAAGCATCCTGAGACCATTCATGTGTGGGGTTGCTTCTCATCCAAGGGAGTGGGCTCACTCACAATTTTGCCCAAAAACACAGCCATGAATAAAGAATGGTACCAAAACCCCCTCCAACAGCAACTTCCTCCAACAATCCAACAACAGTTTTGTGAAGAACAATGCATTTTCCAGCACGATGGAGCACCGTGCCATAAGGCAAAAGTGATAACTAAGTGGCTCGGGGACCAAAACGTTGACATTTTGGGTCCATGGCCTGGAAACTCCCCAGATCTTAATCCCATTGAGAACTTGTGGTCAATCCTCAAGAGGCGGGTGGACAAACAAAAACCCACTAATTCTGACAAACTCCAAGAAGTGTTTATGAAAGAATGGGTTGCTATCAGTCAGGAATTGGCCCAGAAGTTGATTGAGAGCATGCCCAGTCGAATTGCAGAGGTCCTGAAAAAGAAGGGCCAACACTGCAAATACTGACTCTTTGCATAAATGTCATGTAATTGTCGATAAAAGCCTTTGAAACGTATGAAGTGCGTGTAATTATATTTCACTACATCACAGAAACAACTGAAACAAAGATCTAAAAGCAGTTTAGCAGCAAACTTTGTGAAAACTAATATTTGTGTCATTCTCAAAACTTTTGGCCACGACTATACAGTACAGACCAAAAGTTTGGACACACCTTATCATTCAAAGAGTTTTCTTTATTTTCCTGACTATGAAAATTGTAGATTCACACTGAAGGCATCAAAACTATGAATTAACACATGTGGAATTATATACATAACAAACAAGTGTGAAACAACTGAAAATATGTCATATTCTAGGTTCTTCAAAGTAGCCACCTTTTGCTTTGATTACTGCTTTGCACACTCTTGGCATTCTCTTGATGAGCTTCAAGAGGTAGTCCCCTAAAATGGTTTTCACTTCACAGGTGTGACCTGTCAGGTTTAATAAGTGGGATTTCTTGCCTTATAAATGGGGTTGGGACCATCAGTTGCGTTGAGGAGAAGTCCGGTGGATACACAGCTGATAGTCCTACTGAATAGACTGTTAGAATTTGTAATATGGCAAGAAAAAAGCAGTAAAGAAAAACGAGTGGCCATCATTACTTTTAGAAATGAAGGTCAGTCAGTCAGCCGATAAATTGGGAAAACTTTGAAAGTAAGGGCTATTTGACCATGAAGTAGAGTGATGGGGTGCTGCGCCAGATGACCTGACCTCCACAGTCACCGGACCTGAACCCAATCGAGATGGTTTGGGGTGAGCTGGACCGCAGAGTGAAGGCAAAAGGGCCAACAAGTGCTAAGCATCTCTGGGAACTCCTTCAAGACTGTTGGAAGACCATTTCAGGTGACTACCTCTTGAAGCTCATCAAGAGAATGCCAAGAGTGTGCAAAGCAGTAATCAAAGCAAAAGGTGGCTACTTTGAAGAACCTAGAATATGACATATTTTCAGTTGTTTCACACTTGTTTGTTATGTATATAATTCCACATGTGTTAATTCATAGTTTTGATGCCTTCATAGTCATGAAAATAAAGAAAACTCTTTGAATGAGAAT
Organism: Bufo bufo; assembly: GCF_905171765.1. NCBI lineage: Eukaryota > Metazoa > Chordata > Amphibia > Anura > Bufonidae > Bufo > Bufo bufo. The sequence continues at coordinate 50,502,293 of NC_053392.1, forward strand.
GTGTGTCCAAACTTTTGGTCTGTACTGTATACATATATATATATATTGTGACAGGGTGTCACAATGTTTGGCAGAGAAAGTGCTGGATGGTGTGTACATTGCACTAAGTTTCCGGCACTTCATGTGTTAAAAGGCTCCAGGAAGGTTTGGTTTTCTTTGTTTCTAGAAGCTTCCTGGGAAAAAGAAAGCCAGTTTAGGGTCCTGGAGCCGGTCAGGGAAGAGTTGGGTGGGTTACCTGACCACCCGGAGCCAGTCCGGGATTTACCTGCCTGGGGGGACTGCTCACACATATGTACTAATTAAGTCAGCAGCCCTGACCCAGAAGCTCTCTCTCTCTGGGAGTGTGCGCAGTCTGTTTGAGAAGCTGCAAGCCTAGGAGCTCTGAGAGCGGTCGCTTTTTAGTCTAACTACTGAACTGTAAGTTGCTCTGTTTTGAGTTTAGCTAGGGCTGCCGAGTGAGATAGGCAGGAGCCAGACTGCTATTGTTTGTTTTTGTTTTTGGTTGCTATTTTGAGCAACTTGCAAAATAAACTAGCAACAGTCTGACACACAAGCTACAGAGGTGTCGGTGTTCCTGTTTTCTGCCAAACAACACCGCAGGAGGGCGTAACAGTTCACAATATATATATATATATATATATATATATATATATATATTGTAGGTAGCGTTGAGCGAACCCGAACTGTAAAGTTCGGGTTCGTACTGAACTTTTGGATTTTTGGACCCCGGACCCGAACATTTCCGTAAAAGTGCGGGTTCGGTGTTCGGAGCTTTCTTGGCGCTTTTTGAAAGGCTGCAGAGCAGCCAATCAACAAGACGTTAACTGTCTGACCTAAGAAGCCATCACAGCCATGCCTACTAATGGCACGGCTGTGATTGGCCAGAGCAGCATGTGACCCAGGCTCTATATAAGCTTGAGTCACATAGCGCTGCACGTCACTCTGCTGTTACAAGTGTAGGGAGAGGATGCTGCTGGACTTGTGATTTCAGGGAGAGAATAGGAGAGAATCTAACTCAGCGATCTACAGAGAAATAGTTGTGTGGGTGCAGGACACAATCGTTTTACCCTGCCTTGAGGCCATTGACCAAAAAAAAACAACTTTTATAATTCTGTTAGTTAGGTGGGTGGCGGCGGCCATTTTATGCAAGCTCAGTGCACCAGCACTGCATCTGAGCTTCTGGGACATTGCAAATAATTTTTTTTTTGGCAAACTACAACATTTGGATTAGTCAGTGTCCAATTTAAGGTAGAAATACACCCATCATTTTTTGTGGTTAGAAAAACACACTTTTTTTTCTTCAAAAAACAGTATTTTCCAGATCTGCAAGTGTTAAATTCAAGTTTAATATATACAGCTTTCATATTCTGTTACCAAAAAAAGACTTTTTTTGCAATCTACAACATCTAGATTAGTCAGTGTGCAATTTAAGCTAGAAATACACCCATCATTTTCTGGGGTTTGAAAAACACACTTTTTTGACAAAAAACACTATTTTCAGGCCTTGCAGCATCAACACGTGTGAAATTACAGGCTTATATACTGCTGTCAAATTCAGTTGTTAAACAAACACTCGTTTGGGCACCAAAAATATTGTTGGCAGCCTTTGATGCAGATGTCATTGTGAGATACACCCTTAAAACATTTGGGTTACATTCAGAGATTTTAAATTCCGCCATTTGGTGCACCAATATTGAATTCAGGCCTACACTGGTTCAGGCCCTGTGAGATACACCCTCTACATACAGGGGTTTGATTCAGGGATTTGAAATACAGCCATTTGAATACAGCCATTTTGGGCAAAGAAATATTTACTTCAGACCTACACTGGTTCAGACCGTGTGAGATACTCCCTCTACATACAGGGGTTTGAATCAGGCATTTGAAATACAGCCATTTTGGGCAAAGAAATATTTAATTCAGGCTTACACTGGTTCAGACCATGTGAGATACACCCTTTACATAGTGTCGTTCTATTCTACTATTAATTAAACACCCATTTAGGGCAAGATCCTAAATTCGAAAAATATGAGGAGAGCATCAAATAAGGGATGTGGCCCAGATTGTTGTGCTGCTGGTGGAGCTCCTGTTGCAGGGAGAGGACGTGGTCGATCTGTACCAGCTACACGCACAAGTGAAACCCCTTCCTAAGGTGCGAGTAGGCGACAAAACCTGCAGCGGTATTTAGTCGGGCCTAATGCTGCTCTACGAATGGTGAGGCCTAAACAAGTATAGGCGATAGTAGATTGGGTTGCTGACAGTTGATCCAGTTCCTTCACATTGTCTCCCACCCAGTCTCCTGCTGAAAGACCACAGTTGGCACCTGCAGCCGATGTCCATCAGTCTTTCACCTCACCCCCTTGAAAATCAGCCAAGCAGTCTGAACCCCAAGTCATGCAGCAGTCTCTTCTGCTTTTTGATGACTCTGTTAGCAGGGTTTCCCAGGGCCATCCACCTAACCCTGCCCCAGAAGTGGAATAGATTGAGTGCACCGATGCCCAACCACTTATCTTACAAGATGAGTACATGGGAGGACCATCGCAGCACGTCTCGGATGATGACGAAACACAGGTGCCAACTGCTGGGGCTTTCGAAAGTTTGCAGACCGACAAGGAAAGCAGGGGTGAAGACTGGGTGGAAGATGATGTGGAGGACGATGAGGTCCTCGACCCCACATGGAATCAAGGTCATGTGAGTGACCTATATAGTTTGGAGGAAGAGGCGGTGGTTTCACATAGCCACCAGCACAGCAGAAGAGGGAGCAGGGTGCAAAAGCGGAGCGGCCGTCCTCTGGACAGTACGCCTCCTACTGCCCACCGCAGCAAGGGACCGAGCACACCAAAGCCAGCTCCAAGGAGTTCCCTGGCGTAGCAGTTCTTCAGACAATGTGCTGACAACAAGACACGAGTGGTTTGCACTCTGTGCAATCAGAGCCTGAAGCGAGGCATAAACGTTCTCAACCTGAGCACAACCTGCATGACCAGGCATTTAAGTGTAAAGCACGAGCTGCAGTGGAGTAGACACCTCAAAAAACAAGAAAGGTCTCTGGCTCCTCCTCCTTCCTCTTCTGCTGCAGTCACGGCTTCTTCATCCACCTCTGGAGTGACAGTGCCACCTGCCACCCCGCAAACAGAGGATCTGCCAGCAACACCAACACCTGGGTCACCAAGCATCTCCACAATGTCCCACGGAAGCGTTCAGCTCTCCATCTTCCAAATGCTGGAGAGGAAGAGGAAGTACCCCCCTACCCACCCGCGATCCCTTGCCCTGAATGCCAGCATTTCTAAATTACTGGCCTTTGAAATGCTGTCATTCCATCTGGTGGAGACGGATAGTTTTAAAGGCCTTATGACGGTGGCTGTCCAACAGTACGTCGTGCCCAGCCGCCACTACTTTTCAAGGCGAGCCATCCCTTCCCTGCACAACCAAGTAGGGGACAAAATCAGGTGTGCACTGTGCAACGCCATCTGTGGCAAGGTGCACCTGACTACGGATACGTGGACCAGTAAGCACGGTCAGGGACGTTATATCTCCATAACAGCACACTGGGTAAATGCAGTGGCGGCTGGGCCTGAGGCGGATAGCAGTTTGGCGCATGTCCTTCCACCACCGAGGATTGCAGGGCGGTTCAGTTTGCCTCCTGTTGCTTCCTTCTCCTACTCTGCTTCCTCATCCTCTACCAGCTCCTCATCCGGTCAGCGTAACACCTTCACCACCAACTTCAGCACAGCCAGGGGTAAACGACAGCAGGCAGTTTTAAAACTTATCTGTTTAGTGGGACATACCCCACACTGCGCAGGAGCTGTGTACGAGCCTTGAACAACAGACCGATGAGTGGTTTGTGCCAGTCAGTGCCAGTCAGCCTCAAACCTGGCTTGGTGGTGTGCGATAATGGGCGAAATCTCATAGCAGCTCTGGGACTAGCCGGTTTGACGCACATCCCTTGCCTGGTGCATGTGCTGAATTTCGTGGTGCAGAGATTCCTTAAAAATTACCTAGATATGTCAGAGCTTCTGCATAAAGTGCGGGCCGCCTGTGCGCGCTTTCGGCATTCTCACCAAGCTGCTATTTGCTGCCCACATTCTAACTTGTGCTGATTACTAGGTGGCCACGCTGCTGGATCCACGTTACAAGGACAACGTACCGTCCTTAATTCCGTCACTGGAGCATGATCGTAAGATGCGCAAGTTCAAACGCACGCTGGTAGACGCGCTGCTGGTGGCATTCCCACCTGACAGCTAGGGCACAGTGGAAGCACAAGGCGAAGGCAGAGGACGAGGAAGAGGTCGCCAACGCAGCTGGGGCACCGCCAGCACCTCAGAAGGCAGGGTTAGCATGGCCGAAATGTGGAAAAGCTTTGTCAGCACGCCACAACAACCAGCACCACCAGCTGATATGAAACGTCTTAGCAGGAGGCAGCATTTCACCAACATGGTGGAGCAGTATGTATGCACACGCCTACACGTAATGAATGACGGGTCTGCCCCCTTCAACTTCTGGGTCTCCAAATTGGGCACATAGCCTGAGCTTGCCCTTTACGCCTTGGAGGTGCTGGCCTGCCCTGCAGCCGGTGTATTGTCTGAATGTGTGTTTTGGAGGGTTATATTTCCCAATATTTTGGGGTGTAACCTAATTAAAAAAAAAAAAAAAAAAATTTAAACCATAAAGCAGTGTAGGCTACCTCCTCCTCCTCCACCGCCACTTCCACATACACCGCCACATCCACCACCTCCACAACATCATACTCCTTATGGACCTGGTCCTCCTAGATCAAGATTATTGTTTTTTATTTTTATGTATTTTATGCTATTTTAAGTCATTTCCCTATCCACATTTGTTTGCAGAGCACTTGCCATGCTCTTAACCACATTTTGATGACATTTCCAGCCCTATAGCCCTTTCCATGACATTTTTACAGCCATTTTAGTGCTCAAAAGTTCGGGTCCCTATTGACTTCAATGGGGTTCGGGTTCGGGGTCAAGTTCGGGTCAAGTTCGGGTCCCGAACTCGAACTTTTTTGTGGAGTTCGGCCGAACCCGTCGAACCCGAACATCCAGGTGTCTGCTCAACTCAAATTGTAGGGATTTGCTCTGGTAGGCAGGGTAAGCGGACGCAATACAGAGACAAGACCACGGTTGAAAAGCAAAAGTTCAGTGTTTATTCACACAAAAAGGTAGAAAAGAAAAACAATACTTTGCAGGGTCCTGGTGTTAATTCACACAGCAAGAGTCCACAGAACAAAACATGTCACCTGGCAGTCCACAGCAGGCTTTAGGGCACCTGACTCCCAGCAGGCGTCTCTCATGCAGCTCTCAGCCTTGCAGCACAGCAGAACTCCTCAGCTCCCAAACACAGAGCTTCCACAGCTCCACTATCACTTGGAGGATCATTCCACACCCAGCTGAGTTGCTAGCTGGGTTTTTAAATCCCAGCCCAAAACCTGGCCTGGAACATGGGGAACAGCCACCCACCCTGCTCTTTGGCTGCTCCCAATATGAACCGGCTTGGATCGGCTTTACACTAAGAAAAACAGTGTCAGCGAGCACTAGCTGCCGCTGACACACAAAATTACTGGTTCCTATCTCACCGAGGCCAGGAACACGCACCTTCCTTCAATGACGGACCCTTACCCCTTCCTACATACCTCCCCCCCCTTTGTTCAACCCTGAGGGGGTGAACCCACGCCAGACAGTGTACTCGGGACAGGGCATCCGCGTTTCCCTGTAACCGGCCTGCACTGTGTTCTACTGTAAACTTAATGTTTTGTAGAGGTAAGAACCATCTGGTGACCTGAGCATTCCTCTCCTTGGCCTGGCTCATCCACTTGAGAGGGGAGTGGTCGGTCACCAGACGGAACTTCCTCCCCAACAAGTAATAGAGGAGAGACTCGAGTGCCCACTTGATGGCCAGGCACTCTCTCTCCACTATACTGTACCGGGTCTCTGCTGGAGTGAGGCTACGGCTGAGGAAGACAACGGGATGCTCCTCCCCGTTGACTTCTTGAGACAGTACCGCACCGAGGCCTACTTCGGAGGCATCGGTCTGTACCACAAATTCCCTCTTGAAGTCGGGTGTCACCAAAACCGGGGATCCACACAGGACAGACTTCAAAGCGGAGAAAGCCTCTTCCACCTGGTCATTCCAGCGGAATATCACGGACATCCGTCCCTTTAAGAGCCCTGTCAACAGAGCCGCTAAAGTGGCAAAATGAAGAACGAACCTCATATAATAGCCCACTATTCCCAGGAACGACTTTACTTGTCTAGAGGTGGCAGGTTGGGGCCAATTGCGTATCGCCTCTATTTTGTTTACTTGGGATTCGATAACGCCGCGCCCAATGACATACCCAAGGTATTTAGTCTCCTCTAACCCTATCGCACATTTCTTTGGGTTAGCTGTTAGTCCCGCTTTTCGAAGGGAGTCCACTACGGCCTGTACTTTGGGCAGGTGACTTTCCCAGTCGGTACTGTGAATGATAATATCGTCCAGGTAAGCCGAGGCGTACTGCCGATGTGGACGAAGTACAATATCCATTACACAATGGAAAGTGGCAGGGGCGCCATGCAGGCCAAAGGGTAACATCTTATATAGGTATAGCCCCTCTGGTGTAACGAAGGCAGTTTTCTCTTTGGCAGCCTCAGTCAAGGGTATCTGCCAGTACCCTTTGGTGAGGTCCAAAACAGAAAAATACCTGGCTTGGCCTAATTTCTCAATTAGTTAATCTACCCGAGGCATGGGATATGCATCGAACTTAGATATTTTGTTTAATTTCCGATTATAGATCCGACTCTGGGCTCGCTGAGCGGCCTCCATATGCTCCCTGACAAGAGGCAAAACGGTCTCTATCCGCTGTTGCATCTTAGTAACATATTCAGAGACGCTTTTATGCGGAGTGGGTTGTTGTTCCCACGCCTCTTTGGCTACGTCCAACAAGCCACGAGGATGTCTGCAATATAGCAATTCGAAAGGCGAGAACCCAGTAGAGGCTTGGGGCACCTCTTGCACTGCGAACATGAGATAGGGCAGTAGAAGATCCCAATCCTTTCCATCTTTGGACACCACCCTTTTTAACATGGTTTTTTGAGTTTTCTTAAACCTTTCAACCAGTCCGTCCGTTTCTGGATGGTACATGGACGTCCGTAACTGTTTAATACACAGCAACTTACAGAGTTCCCTCATGACCTTGGACATAAAAGGGGTCCCCTGGTCAGTCAGGACCTCTTTAGGTAGCCCCACTCGGGAAAACATCTCCATTAGCAATTTAGCTCTAAGTTTCGCCGATGTATGTCGCAGTGGTACTTCCTCTGGGTACCGAGTGGCGTAATCAAGGACAACCAAGATGTGGTGGTGTCCCCTAGCGGACTTTGGTACTGGGCCTACTAGGTCCATAGTAATTTGCTCAAATGGTACCTCGATGATCGGGAGAGGTTCCAGGGGACTGCTAAAAATGTGCTGGGGGCTAGTTGCCTGGAAGGTCAGGCAAGACTTACAGAACTCGTCCACCTCTTTAAACACACTGGGCCAGTAAAACCGTTGTAGTATCCTGTCCTGTGTTTTTTGCATTCCCAAATGACCCACGAGAACATGCTGGTGGGCTAGCTCTAACACGAGTTTGCGATAAGCCTGGGGCACCACTAACTGTTCAACGGATTCATCTCGCAGCTGATTTACCCGATACAACATATACTGATGAACCACAAAATGGGGGAACACCGATTCTGCCCCTGGTTGTTGTGGTTCACCATCTATTATTAGTACATTTTCCCAGGCTCGGGATAAGGTTGGATCCCTGTGTTGTGCAGTACCAAAATGATCCCCATAGACATTGAGGTCTACCAGCTCAGGCCCTGAGGGCAAGTCCTCCATGTCTCCCACCATTACACTTAGCGGGGTTGTTTCATCCTGTTCCACCAAAGTGGCGGTCACCCCTACCACTGGAGCTCAGGTTCCCAGGGTTCTGGTCTCCCCCCTGAGCCGGGCCACTCTGCTAGGTTTACCCCTGTCTCATGGGTATCAGTCACTCTCGTAATCGGCCACAGTGCCGGGAAGTCTCTACCTATTATAAGTTCATAGTGTAGGTTGGTTGCGATAGCCACCTCGTGGTTCCACCTGCCAGAAACTGTGGACAGAGACACCATAGCAGTAGGGTAGTCTTTTAAGTCCCTATGTATACACATGACTCCAACCTTACGGCCGGTGTACTCAGCGGAGCGTACCAGGGAAGCCCTTACCAGGGTCACCAGACTCCCTGAGTCCAACAGAGCCTCCGCTGGAGTGTCTCCCACCTCCACCTGGCACAGGTGGTTCAGAGACTCCGGAGCACCCACTGCACATAGTTTCCTGGCATACAATGATTGACAGAATCCATAGTTCGTGTCCATGGGTTACCCCTGATGTGGACAGTCAGCTCGAACATGGCCAGGCTCCCGACACCACCAGCAGATTATTGGAGCGGCGTCCACAGGGGTTACATCCCGGTCAGGTTTGGTGGGCACCAGTTGCCGGGTCCGGGGTCGAGAGTTACGGATTTTGACTGCCCCCCTCCCAAAAGGACCCCCCTGTAAGTTCCGGGTAGCCAGGTCGACCATCTCCAGCGCATTACCTGGAGAGACCTGGCCAATCCATTGCTGGAGAAGGGGTGGCAGAGCCCTCCAGAACCTGTCTGCTAACAACCGCTCCAGCATAGCAGTGGGGCTCAGCACGTCAGGTTGTAGCCACTTTTGCAACAGGTTGAGCAGGTTTTAATACTGGGGTCTCACAGGCTCAGCCAGGTTGAACCCCCACTGATGCACACGCTAGGCCCGGACCACTGGAGGCAGTACTACCAGCAAGGTGACTTGTGTTATAGGAGCTTTCCATTGTGTGTGAATTAATACCAAGACTGCAAAGTTACGTGCTGTTTTCTGCAATTGACTCAAGTGTGAATAATGTGAATAATGTTTTTTTAAGAAGTTGTATTTTGCCTCTGTACTGCGCCCGCTTACCCTATCTACCAGAGCGAAACCCCACTATGTATATATATATATATATATATATATATATATATCCAAGAAAAATGGCGGCACTGGCTAAGGAGGAAAAAATCGGGTGCACGTTCCAGGGGAATGGACTTCTTACCCCAACCAATGGATCCAGAGAATGAACGGCACTCCGGTAAGATGAAAACAAGTGATTCCTTTATTCACCCATATGGGTGAATAAAGGAATCACTTGTTTTCATCTTACCCGAGTGCCGTTCATTCTCTGGATCTATATATATATATATATATATTTGTTGTAAATATTGTATTAAGACCTCATGCACACGACCGTTCAGTTTTTTGTGGTCCGGAAAAAACAGAAGCCGCCTGTTGTGTGCCTTCCGCAATTTGCGGAACGGAACGGGCGGCCCATTGTAGAAATGCCTATTCTTGTCCGCAAAATAGACAAGAATAGGACTTGCTATATTTTTTTTGCGAGGCCACGGAACGGAGCAACGGATGCGGACAGCACATACAGGGAGCGCAGAATTATTAGGCAAATGAGTATTTTGACCACATCATCCTCTTTATGCATGTTGTCTTACTCCAAGCTGTATAGGCTCGAAAGCCTACTACCAATAAAGCATATTAGGTGATGTGCATCTCTGTAATGAGAAGGGGTGTGGTCTAATGACATCAACACCCTATATTAGGTGTGCATAATTATTAGGCAACTTCCTTTCCTTTAGCAAAATGGGTCAAAAGAAGGACTTGACAGGCTCAGAAAAGTCAAAAATAGTGAGATATCTTGCAGAGGGATGCAGCACTCTTAAATTTGCAAAGCTTCTGAAGCGTGATCATCGAACAATCAAGCGTTTCATTCAAAATAGTCAACAGGGTCGCAAGAAGCGTGTGGAAAGACCAAGGTGCAAAATAACTGCCCATGAACTGAGAAAAGTCAAGCGTGCAGCTGCCAAGATGCCACTTGCCACCAGTTTGGCCATATTTCAGAGCTGCAACATCACTGGAGTGCCCAAAAGCACAAGGTGTGCAATACTCAGAGACATGGCCAAGGTAAGAAAGGCTGAAAGACGACCACCACTGAACAAGACACACAAGCTGAAACGTCAAGACTGGGCCAAGAAATAGCTCAAGACTGATTTTTCTAAGGTTTTATGGACTGATGAAATGAGAGTGAGTCTTGATGGGCCAGATGGATGGGCCCGTGGCTGGATTGGTAAAGGGCAGAGAGCTCCAGTCTGACTCAGACGCCAGCAAGGTGGAGGTGGAGAACTGGTTTGGGCTGGTATCATCAAAGATGAGCTTGTGGGGCCTTTTCGGGTTGAGGATGGAGTCAAGCTCAACTCCCAGTCCTACTGCCAGTTTCTGGAAGACACCTTCTTCAAGCAGTGGTACAGGAAGAAGTCTGCATCCTTCAAGAAAAACATGATTTTCATGCAGGACAATGCTCCATCACACGCGTCCAAGTACTCCACAGCATGGCTGGCAAGAAAGAGTATAAAAGAAGAAAATCTAATGACATGGCCTCCTTGTTCACCTGATCTGAACCCCATTGAGAACCTGTGGTCCATCATCAAATGTGAGATTTACAAGGAGGGAAAACAGTACACCTCTCTGAACAGTGTCTGGGAGGCTGTGGTTGCTGCTGCACGCAATGTTGATGGTGAACAGATCAAAACACTGACAGAATCCATGGATGGCAGGCTTTTGAGTGTCCTTGCAAAGAAAGGTGGCTATATTGGTCACTGATTTGTTTTTGTTTTGTTTTTGAATGTCAGAAATGTATATTTGTGAATGTTGAGATGTTATATTGGTTTCACTGGTAAAAATAAATAATTGAAATGGGTATATATTTGTTTTTTGTTAAGTTGCCTAATAATTATGCACAGTAATAGTCACCTGCACACACAGATATCCCCCTAAAATAGCTAAAACTAAAAACAAACTAAAAACTACTTCCAAAAATATTCAGCTTTGATATTAATGAGTTTTTTGGGTTCATTAAGAACATGGTTGTTGTTCAATAATAAAATTAATCCTCAAAAATACAACTTGCCTAATAATTCTGCACTCCCTGTAGAGTGCTGTCCACATCTTTTGAGGCCCCATTGAAGTGAATGGGTCCGCACCGGAGCCGCAAAAAATGCGGCTCGGATGCGGACCACAACAACGGCCGTGTGCATGAGGTCTAAAAAAGGTGTCCGCGTCCAGGAGAACAAGATTCCTGTTAAATAAGGCCATAGTGGGTTATGTTCTGATTCAATGTTTAGGCATCAAATGTTGAGGATTCTTGAGAGAATATGGCTGTAGTTATCTGTGCTTCTTACTCCTTAATTATCTATCAGACAGCTTCAATTCCCCTGCAAGATCTGTATGAAGCACCTGCTGTAATGGAGTCCATCTGAAGCAATGGCAGCCACTGTCCTGCTCCTCTAGACACAGGAATGGGCGCTGCTTGACATACCCTGTTTCTTCTGTACTGTCAGTCCTTACCCGTTTTCCCGCCTCTGTCCACCAGCAGCTGGTCCAACTAATCGGGTCCCACATGTCTTCTGTAGGCCATGGCCTGCACTTCTCTAGCAAGGCCTCCCGGCCTGTCTCTAGGGCATTTGGGCATATGCTTCCAAGCTCGGGTCTCCACTAGCCAATGACCAGTCACCTTAGGGTATTTGAGGCACCTTCACTTAGGAAAGAGTGGATCTTTAGGTTATCTAGCTTGCTAGTTACTTGTGAAGGTGTGCTGTCCTTTGCTGCCTGTCCTGACCTTGAACTAGTTTCATGGATTCAAATGCACTCAGACCCCCACTGATCTGCTTCATCTGATCTTTGCCTGTTTTATGAACACAATTATTGTCTGAACCCTCAGTGCTTCGTACCAGTGCTTCTGACCCCGGTGGGTCAGCTGCCAACCACACTGGGGCTACTGTATACCAAAAGGTAGCTGCCTGGTGGATCCCAGAAGTGAAGTCCCGATTCCTGTATAGAAGTTAAAGGGTGAAAACCAGGGGACTGCCAGAATAATGCCCTTAGCAGAGATGAGCGAATTGAAGCTGACGAAGTGGAATTCGATCTGATTTTCAGGAATTATTCGATTCGCACCAAATCCGAATTTTCTCACACTTCGTGGTAACGAATCACATTTTTTTCCTAAAATGACTGCTGCATGTCTGAGGACATGGAGCAAGAAACTCTGGGAAGGCGGGATCACCCATAATGCCATGCATGCAGCCAATCAGCAGCCAGCCAGCCCTGTGATGTCACAGCCCTATAAATAGCCTCAGCCATCTTGGATTCTGACATTTTCCAGTGTACTTAGTGCAGGGAGAGACTTCAGCAGGCGCTAGGGACAGTGCTAGAAAAAACTCAATTGTGCTAAAAAAAACTATTTACAAGTGCAGGGAAAGATTGTTCAATGTGAGGGAAAGGATAAGGAGGAATCATTCCACAGCATTTATGCTGAACAGGGTTCAGTAGGGGAGTTTACAGCCTGGGTAATAGGAACAATCCTATTACACCTTGCTGCACTGACTGCGGATCCAAATTGCCATTATACAGCTTATTACAAGAAAATATTTATACGTCTTATTTGCCGTTCAGCGGTGCAGTTTATGTTCTAAAGCCCTTTTTTGTGTGCATTAGTGGGGAAAAAAGGGCTTATTAGCTGTTGTGTGCTGAAGTGAAAAAATTACAGTCTTTTTTGGGGTGTTTTAATTTCCTTTTTATTTATTTATTTGATCTAACAGTATATCAGACAGAGAAGTGCCAGGCCCTGCACAGGGGAGTGGCAGAGGCCTAAATGTTTCTGGCGCAGGCACCGGTCACAGCAGATTAAGGGGGCATGGCAGCAGGGGTCACTTTGAGAGGCCTGAGCTCCCAGTGTCAGATAGCGGTCGTGTCTTGACCAGCAACCCAGTGGTTCTTGAATGGTTGACTTGATCTTTGACTTTGTTGCAAGTGACAACAGACACCCCCAGCCAAGAGTCGGTGGGTTCTTCAGACACAACCCATAGTTGGCGTGGCCCAGGAGCAAGCCCTGTGCCGTCATCTGTCCTCAACCTGCCTCTGTCCTTTTCTGTTCCCTCAGCCACAGAAGTATTGTATGCTGTGTGCTCAACCCCACTATACAGTGAGAACGAGCTACTAGAAGACAGTTAGCAGCTACTGGCAAGCCAAGATGTGGAGGAGACATCCACCGCTTCCTCCACTAGGCAGTCATGTAGTTAGGAGCAGAGATGAGCGAACCGAAGCTGATGAAGTTGAATTTGTTCCGAATTTCAGGAAAAATTTGATTCTGAACAAATGCGAACTTCCTCTCGCTTCATGGTAATGAATCGCAATTTTCCTAACATTGCGGCTACAATGGCAGCCAAAATGGTGGCTACACGTGTGAGGATATAGGGCAAGAAACTCTGGGAAGGCAGGATTACCCATAATGCCATGTAAGCAGTCAATCAGCAGCCAGCCAGCCCGGTGATGTCACAGCCCTATAAATACGGCGGCCATCTTCGATTCTGCCATTCACCATCGTACTTTGTTCAGGCACAGACTTTTATGCAGGCGCTATGGAGAGTGAAAGAAAACCTCATTGTGAAAAAAAGCGTTTTATAAGTGCACGATAAGGATAGGGAGGAATCATTACACATCATCTTAGTGCAGGGACAGACATTTCCGGCACTAGGGAGAGTGATAAAGAATACATTGTGAAAAACAAAGTGGTTTATAAGTGCACGATAAGGATAGGGAGGAATCATTTCACAGCATCTTAGTGCAATTACAGACGTTGCAGGGGCTAGGGAGAGTCATACAGAAAACATCATTGTGAAAAAATATGATTTACAAGTGCAGGGAAAGATTATTTGGGGATCCACATAGCCATTAGACAGCTCTATCATTCCAACAATTTGTTGTAGGGGTGCAAGTGTTATGTTGAAAAGCCTTTAGTGGCTTATATCTGTGGAAAAAGAGAAATATATACTCTATTCACTTCTGCAGCAATATACGGTGAAAGCGTTTAGTGCCCTATTATAGTACAGTACGAGAAAAATAGACGCTGTTCAGATTTGGTGTTATTTTCGCTATAAGCGTTTCTTGTCATATTTCTAGAGAAAAAGAGAAAAATACACGCTGTTCACATTTGGTGTTATTTGCGCTATAAGCATTTCTTGTCATACTTCTAAAGAAAAAGAGAAAAATACACACCGTTCACATTTGGTGTTATTTCCACTATAAGCGTTTCTTGTCATACTTCTAGAGAAAAAGAGAAAAATACACGCCGTTCTCATTTGGTGTTATTTGCACTAAAAGCATTTCTTGTCATATTTCTAAAGAAAAAGAGAAAAATACACACCGTTCACATTTGGTGTTATTTGCGCTATAAGCATTTCTTGTCATACTTCTAAAGAAAAAGAGAAAAATACACGCCGTTCACATTTGGTGTTATTTTCGCTATAAGCGTTTCTTGTCATATTTCTAGAGAAAAAGAGAAAAATACACACCGTTCACATTTGGTGTTATTTTCGCTATAAGCGTTTCTTGTCATACTTCTAAAGAAAAAGAGAAAAATACAGGCCGTTTACATTTGGTGTTATTTCCGCTATAAGAGTTTCTTGTCATACTTCTAGAGAAAAAGAGAAAAATACACGCCGTTCTCATTTGGTGTTATTTGCACTAAAAGCATTTCTTGTCATATTTCTAGAGAAAAAGAGAAAAATACACACCGTTCACATTTGGTGTTATTTTCGCTATAAGCGTTTCTTGTCATATTTCTAAAGAAAAAGAGAAAAATACACGCCGTTCACATTTGGTGTTATTTGCGCTATAAGCATTTCTTGTCATACTTCTAAAGAAAAAGAGAAAAATACACGCCGTTCACATTTGGTGTTATTTGCGCTAAAAGCGTTTCTTGTCATACTTCTAAAGAAAAAGAGAAAAATACACGCCGTTCACATTTGGTGTTATTTCCGCTATAAGCGTTTCTTGTCATATTTCTAGAGAAAAAGAGAAAAATACACGCTGTTCACATTTGGTGTTATTTGCGCTATAAACATTTCTTATCATACTTCTAAAGAAAAAGAGAAAAATACACGCCGTTCACATTTGGTGTTATTTCCGCTATAAGCGTTTCTTGTCATATTTCTAGAGAAAAAGAGAAAAATACACACCGTTCACATTTGGTGTTATTTGCGCTATAAGCATTTCTTGTCATACTTCTAAAGAAAAAAAGAAATATACACGGCGTTCACATTTGGTGTTATTTGCACTAAAAGCGTTTCTTGTCATACTTCTAAAGAAAAAGAGAAAAATACACGCCGTTCACATTTGGTGTTATTTTCGCTATAAGCGTTTCTTGTCATATTTCTAGAGAAAAAGAGAAAAATACACACCGTTCACATTTGGTGTTATTTTCGCTATAAGCGTTTCTTGTCATATTTCTAAAGAAAAGAGAAAAATACACGCCGTTCACATTTGGTGTTATTTGCGCTATAAGCGTTTCTTGTCATACTTCTAAAGAAAAAGAGAAAAATACACGCCGTTCACATTTGGTGTTATTTCCGCTATAAGCGTTTCTTGTCATACTTCTAGAGAAAAAGAGAAAAATACACGCCGTTCTCATTTGGTGTTATTTGCGCTATAAGCATTTCTTGTCATACTTCTAAAGAAAAAGAGAAAAATACACGCCGTTCACATTTAGTGTTATTTACGCTATAAGCGTTTCTTGTCATACTTCTAGATAAAAAAAGAGAAAAATACACGCCGTTCACATTTGGTGTTATTTGCGCTATAAGCATTTCTTGTCATACTTCTAGAGAAAAAGAGAAAAATACACGCCGTTCACATTTGGTGTTATTTGCGCTATAAACGTTTCTTGTCATATTTCTAGAGAAAAAGAGAAAAATACACGCTGTTCACATTTGGTGTTATTTGCGCTATAAGCATTTCTTGTCATACTTCTAGAGAAAAAGAGAAAAATACAAGCCGTTCACATTTGGTGTTATTGTCAGTTCAGTACAATACGAGAAAAATAGACGCTGTTCACATTTGGTGTTATTTGCGATAAAACCATTTATTGTCAGTTCAGTACAAAACGAGAAAAATAGACACTGTTCACATTTGGCGTTATTTGCTCTAAAAACATTTATTGTCAAGTCAGTACAATCATCCCAGGTGACATCAGACACCCCTAGCCAACAGTCGGTGAGTTCGTCAGACACAACCCTTAGTTGGCATGGCCCTGGAGCAGGCCCTGTGCCCTCACCTGTCCTCAACCTGCCTCTGTCCTTTTCTGTTCTTTCACCGCGAGAAGTATTATATTCCGTAGGCTCAGCTTCACTTTTCAGCGAGGAACGGCTACTAGTGGACAGTCAGCAGCTACTGCCCAGCCAAGAGACATCCACCGCTTCCTCTGCTAGGTGGGCAAGTAGTGATGAGGAGAGTGGCACGGGAGCTTGTGCTGAGAGTGGTCAGGCTCCTGACCCAGAGGCCGTTGAGGAGGACATAAGTGATGTGCAGACACTAATTGATGATGATGAAGCCGATCGAACTTGGGAGCCGGGTGCAATAGGGGCTTCATAATCATCAGGAGTAGAGGGTGGCAGCTTGCCCGTGAGGCAGCGGCAGAGCCAGCAAGGTGGTAGGATGGCTGGGAGTCAGCAGGGTGGCAGCAGTGGGAGGTCAGGAGCCAAACATGCCCTGGGTAGACCACCTGCTTCGCAGCAGCCTACCTGCCCGGGAAGTAGTGGTGCAGGGGTTCACGGAGGCAGCGGCGGTAGCAATTAGTCAGTGCGGACTGTTGGGGAGAAAATCACCTACTCGACGGTGTAACACTTTTTTTTCAAAGCGCTAGAGGTGGTGAACGTGGCCATATGTCGCATCTGTGAGCAGAAGGTGAAGCGTGGCCAGGCTGCCAATAATGGCATTATGGCCCTGTGTCAACATATGCAGCGTTGCCATACAGTGGCCTGGGAGAACCGTGGCTCCGATGTGGTGGTCCAGCCTGCCGCAACAACTGCTACATCACCCAGTGGCACGCACCAAGTTTCAGCCAGTCAAGCGAAGGGAGCTGTCTGTCAATCCCATCTTCTGCTGGTCCAGATGCTCCTCCTCCTACTCCTCGTCAGTCATTCTGTCAGCAATCGATCACCGAAGAGATTGCCAAGAGACAACAGTATGCGTGCACGCATCCAATGGAGCAGAAGCTGAACGTGCTCCTGTCCAAGTTGCTGGTGCTTCAGTCCCTCCCTTTTCAAGTGGTGGACTCTGCACCTTTCAGAGAACTGATGGCTTGTGCCAAGCAGAGATGGAGAGTCCCAAGCCGTCATTTCTTTGCGAAAAAGGCAGTAACAGCCCTGCACACACATGTAGAACAGAAGGTGGTCCAGTCCATGAGCCTGTCATTGTCTGCCAAAGTGCACGGCAGCGCCAAAGTGTGGAGCTGTAACTACTTTCAGAGACTATACAAGTCCTTTACGGCCCACTGGGTGATTCCTGCACAGCCACACCAGCAACTTGGACAGGTCACGCCGCTTTCTCCTCCACATTGTCACACCGTTGGTCCTGTGACAATGTCCGCCTCTGCCTCCTCGTCCTCAGCCTCCACTGCAGGTACAATTCACAGTGCCCCTCCAGCATACCACATGTGCAGGGCTCAGCGGTGTCACGCTGTTCTGCACCTAGTTTGCCTTGGCGAACGGAGTCACATATGGGAGGAACTGCTCCGTGTGATGCATTAAGAAATTGAATCCTGGCTTTCTCTCCGACAACTCAAAATCGGAACTATGGTAACTGACAGCGGGAAGAACATCGTGTCGGCGCTGTGTCAAGGAAGGCTGAGCCATGCGCCCTGCATGGCACACGTGTTCAATCTGGTTGTCAAGCGGTTCCTGATGTCATCCACCCATCTGCAAGACATCCTAAAAATGGCCAGGAAACTTTCCATGCATTTCAGCCACTCGTATACCGCAAAGCACACCCTCCTTGAGTTGCAGTGGCAGAATGGCATCCCCCAACATAGACTGATATGCAACGTTTCCACCCGTTGGAATTCCACCCTCCATATGTTGGACTATACGAACAGAGAAAGGCCATCAATGATTTCTTGATGATGCAAGAAGATAGGAGTACTCCACTGTGTACCTTTGATGTCAGCCACTGGCAGCTCATGCGTGACCCCTGCCGTTTGCTCAGGCCCTTTGAGGATGCCACGTTATTTGGCAGTCGCCAGGACTACCGGATGAACGTCATCATTCCACTGCTTCATGTCCTGGAACAGATGGTGGTAACAATGGCTGGTCAGAGGACAGGAGACATGGCGCCTCAATCTCACTGCCACAGGAGCCCTGTGGGGGCTGAACTGGAGGAGGGGGAGGAGGACATTGGAGCACAGGCAATGTGTAGCTAAATGGGTGTTTTTTCTACTCAGCTGACAGGACAGGAGGAGCAGGAGCAGCCAGAGGAGCTACAGGACGATGAGGAACACGAGACAGAGGACCCAGACACACAGTGGCAGTATGCAGTGGAGAAGGAGACAGGGAGTCCCTCCGAGTCAATTGCACAAATGGCCTGCTGCATGCTCACTTGCTTGCATAGTGAAAACCGAATTTTTAGCATTCGGCACTTCTGGCTCTCCACCTTGTTGGACCCTCGCTACCGGTCCAGAATAGGGGCCTCAACCACCGAGAGGAAGGACAAACTGAACTACTACAGAGATATCCGATGTAGTCGGTTGGCCGGTGCCTATCGGCCCCATTGTCCATCCTCTCGCAGGTCTGACTGGGGAAAGGGGCCTCTGTGATCACGTTCCACTGCCATGGCTGCGGGGGAGGGGTGGGGTGGCAGGAGCAGTACCAGCTCTATCAACAGCAGCCTGAGTCTAGAGTCGCTGATGAGTAGAAACTACTCATCAGCAGCAGCAGGTAGACCTGGAGCAGGACCTGAACCAGCAGGTGGTGGCATACTTGGACAGCACCCTGCCACCCCACATTGAAGATCCGCTGGACTACTGGGTAGCCAAACTGGATTTGTGGCTGCAACTAGCAGAGTTTGCCCTGGAAAAGCTGTCCTGCCCAGCCAGTAGTATGGCATCAGAGCGGGTGTTTAGTGCAGCAGGGGCCATAATTACCCCAAGGAGAACTCGCCTGTCCACCCAAAATGTGGAGAGACTGACCTTTGTCAAGCGTGGATCAGCCAGGATTTCGAACCACCAATTTCTGATGTATCAGATTAGATCATCCATGGTGCCGCACCAACACTTTGATACAAGAGACCGGTTTCTTCTGACTACCTGCCTCAGCTACTACTTTGAAGCTGCCAAGTGCTCCTTATTTCACCCATCTTCGTCAGCGGGTACTGGTATTGCCACCCACCGCCCCACTCTGTTACCAGGTCTCCTGATGCAGCTGCTGCTGCCATCTCCAAACTTTGTCACCTTGCCACTCTGTGGTCTCCTCCTGCTGCTGTCATCTCCACACTATGTCACCTTGCCACTCTGTGGTCTCCTGCTGCTGCCATCTCCACACTATGTCACCTTGCCACTCTGTGGTCTCCTGCTGCTGCCATCTCCACACTATGTCACCTTGCCACTCTGTGGTCTCCTGCTGCTGCCATCTCCACACTATGTCACCTTGCCACTCTGTGGTCTCCTCCTGCTGCTGCCGCCATGTCCACACTATGTCACCTTACCACTTTATTGTCTCCTCATGCTGCTGCCATGTCCACACTATGTCACCTTGCCACTCTGTGGTCTCCTCCTGCTGCTGCCATCTCCACACTATGTCACCTTGCCACTCTGTGGTCTCCTCCTGCTGCTGCCGCCATCTCCACGCTATGTCACCTTGCCACTCTGTGGTCTCCTGCTGCTGCTGCCATGTCCACACTATGTCACCTACCACTTTGTGGTCTCCTCCTGCTGCTGCCATCTCCACACTATGTCACCTTGCCACTCTGTGGTCTCCTCCTGCTGCTGTCATCTCCACACTATGTCACCATGCCACTCTGTGGTCTCCTGCTGCTGCCATCTCCACACTATGTCACCTTGCCACTCTGTGATCTCCTGCTGCTGCCATCTCCACACTATGTCACCTTGCCACTCTGTGGTCTCCTCCTGCTGCTGCCGCCATGTCCACACTATGTCACTTTACCACTTTATTGTCTCCTCATGCTGCTGCCATGTCCACACTATGTCACCTTGCCACTCTGAGGTCTCCTCCTGATGCTGCCATCTCCACACTATGTCACCTTGCCACTATGTGGTCTCCTCCTGCTGCTGCCGCCATCTCCACGCTATGTCACCTTGCCACTCTGTGGTCTCCTGCTGCTGCCGCCATGTCCACACTATGTCACCTACCACTTTGTGGTCTCCTCCTGCTGCTGCTGCCATTTCCACACTATGTCACCTTGCCACTCTATGGTATTCTCCTGATGCTGCTGCTACTGCCATCTCAACACTATGTCTCCTTGCCACTCTGTGGGATCCTGCTGCTGCTGCCATATTCACACTATGTCACCTTGCCACACTGTGTTATCCTGCTGCTGCTTCCATCTCCACACTCTGTCACCTTGCCACTCTATGGTCTCCTCATGCTGCTGCTATATCCACACTATGTAACCTTGCCACTCGGTGGCCTCATCATACTGCTGCCATCTACAGACTCTGTCATTGTGCCACTTGGTGGCCTCCTCATACTGCTGGCAACTCCAGACTCTGTCATTGTGCCACTCAGTGGTCTCCTCATACTGCTTCCACCTCCAGACCCTATTATTGGGCCACTCTGTGGTCTCCTCATGCTGCTTACACCTCACCACTATGTCATAGGTCCACTCTGTGGACTTCTCAT
Source organism: Bufo bufo (assembly GCF_905171765.1). Lineage (NCBI taxonomy): Eukaryota > Metazoa > Chordata > Amphibia > Anura > Bufonidae > Bufo > Bufo bufo. The sequence goes on from NC_053392.1 coordinate 50,523,105, forward strand.
GCTGCTCCCACCCTCCCCACTTCATGACTCGTCCACTATTTTGGCTTTTGGCCTGGCTGACATCATCATTTACTTGACCTTTCTTCTGATCTGTCAGAAGGAAGGAAAAATGAGACGCACAACGGATCCTGTCTGTGTAGCAGACTTAAGGCCTGTATGGTCCATTCAAAATTGGCTTGTGATTTGGTAGCTAAAAGCAGGAGTGGGTACAAAACACAGAAGACATGCAAATACTCCATTCACGTGTTATCTCTGTTTTATATCTACTCCTGTTTTTTTTTGGCAATAGCAATGCTAATGGATTACTGACCAAATGCTGACCGAGTGAAGGCAAATATTCAACATACAGGATCCGTTTTTTGAGGATTATTGTTGTGACAGATCAGAGGAAGGGCAAATTAATCAGTGACGTCAACACAAACTTACTGCTGACACCCTCTCCACTCTGTCAGGAGGCTCTACTTGTGTAAGCATTAAACAGAACAGGTTCTGTAGACATCTATGTGGAATCAGCGGACGAGGGTGTAAAAGGAGTGCGCTTCTTCTTGACACTAACATGGACCTGTAAGGCTGAGTTCATACTTGAGTTATTTGGTCAGTTTTGTGTGCAGTGACTCTAAGAGTGACGCCTGTCATCTGAATGTCATACTGACTCACAGTATTATTTCACTACCACAGCAGACTCCCTATGCGTGTTATTGCAAGGCACAGTGTTCTACACCATTATAAAGGCTATGCAGCCAGGAAATAGCTGTTTTTTAATGCGATTCGCCGCAAATAAATTCGGATCAAACCAATTTATTTTTTATATTCGGCGAACCAGCCAAATTAAATTTTTGAAAAATTTGATCATCTCTAGCCCTTGGGTCTAGCCCAAAGTGAAACCAGTTGGTTGACTCGGTGTTCAACAACCACTGCCTATTACAGCATCCAGATGAGTTTTATTTCCAGGCTGATTTTTTGTAATTGTGATAATATGATATCTTGCCAGGGTAACACAGGAGATGTGAACAGTACTATAGCTTAACAATGGCTGTCAGGCAGAGGAAAGAGGGATTATATCCGAGTCTGGCTGCAGGGAGGTAACAGGGAGAAACTTCAAACAGCAACACACTGCAATAACAGCAATAAGAGCAATGGGACATGATATGTTCAAACACACAAAAAAGGATTACGTAACTCACAGATTTTTCGATTCTGCCACTCTGACATTGCTCTGGTCCTCACTGTTCTCCACTTCCTGTTTCCAGCTCAACACACAGGAAATGGCTCGAAATGTTAGTTCAGCCAAACACTCACCAAAGTGTTGACCCACCTCAACCACTGATTGGCTAAATGGGCATTTCCTGTGTGTCAAGCTGTAATGAGGAAGTAGAGAGCATTGAGGACATGGGCAGCATCGGAGGAGCAGCAGCAGGGGATCGGTGAGGTGATTATTTTTTGTTTTACCTATCCTAGCTCTTTTTACAAAAATGTAATCCGTCCAGACAACCCCTTTTTCTCAAGAATAACATCTGATTTGTAATCTTTTTCTAACATGAAGTCATGACTGTATTTCTCAATTGGTTAAAATTCAAACGGTTTTCTCGTTTCAAATCTTAATGCCTACAAAAAAAGAGGATAAACACATTGAAGTCTAAAGTTCTCCTCATTCACCATGGAAATTTGTTATTATTCGTTACCGTGTCTAAAGACGTTGTCATGTTTATGTATCTCCGGTAAAGATCTTTGTATAAGCAGGTGGTTTTAGGACCTTGCCTCTAGTCATACCTTTTGAAGACTTATGGAGCCACTGATGTTATTCCTGCATCTCTGGCAGAATCACTATTTGTAGTTGTTTGAAGGCGCACCTTTATATGCTCTTTTAATCTATTTGCACACGTTGCTGTCTCACAGTGTGCAACATTTTAGGCAGATTTTTTTTATGTTACCTTCTTTTCAACTGTTCTTTTGGAGGCAATGTCATAGAACAGTGAGGCTAAAGTATACAAAAGGATATACACATATTAAACTGAGATTAACTGGCATGCAAAAAATGTAAAAAATAAAATCAACCACACAGATATGGACTATAGGTAAAAAATGTTTCTAAAAAGGCAGCAATATTAAAGGGTCACTGAGGTTTCGTCAAACTTTTGGTATGTCATAGAGACATATCAAAAGCTTTAAACAGTGGGATTCTGAGCATGCAAACCCCCACGAACTCTAGAACGAAGAGACAGAAGCATGTGCCTATCACACTCTCTGTCCTTGCTGCAGGAGGGGAAGCAAAATGGCCACAATAGAAAGTCTATCGGCTTGTCTCGAATTCTGTCCTATGCAGTGAGGCGAAGGAAAATAAAAATCATAATGGTTGTCATAAAAAACATTTTCGTATACCTAGTTAGGTAATAATCAGATATAAGTGAAGTTTTAAAAATTTTTATTCGGCAGCTTCGCCAACGTTCCACGAGAAATTTGATTTGTTACGAATTATTTTGTCACGAATCGCTCTAAGTCAGGTATACCCAGGCCACTTTGACTTAGGGTACAGCCACACAGAGCGGCCATGCTGTGAGCAGGTTGCGACCATGCTGCAGTGAAGAACGGTGCAGCCAATTAGCCTGTAGCTGCCTTTCATTTAATAATGAAGACCGCACTGTATAGTCCTACTTCATTGTTAATGGCCGCGCTGCACTTTCAAACAGGGGCTGTTGCTGGTATGGGGTTTGGCTGGTTCAGTGGGGGCACAATATGCAAATTATTGCTGTTCTAGCCTGCAATCTCCGGGAAACACAGAATATTATTCATCTCTCGCATACCGGCTACTCCAACCCCAGCGCTCTCCTGCCCTACAGGTGGGAGCCCTTCTTCTGTCATCTGCTTTTCCTACTTTTCCACATCATCTAATATCGATGAGAATGTAATCAGGATTATCCAACTCCTCCTCTCTATGCATCTTGCTGACTTTTCTAGGACATGGAGACTTTGAAGGATGATTCAGAAGAAGTAAAGCCAGCAAAAGAGGATGGTCATCATTAAGACCTGGCCCCCTTAAAGAGGACCTTTCACTACAATAAAAAATCTAAACTAAGCATAGAAGACATGGAGAGCGGCGCCCAGGGATCTCCCTGCACTTACTATTATCCCTGGGCGCCGCTCTGTTCTCCCGGTATAGTCTCCAGTATCTTCAGATTTTTCGGCTCAACTGGGAGGAGCCTGCCGGCGTCTCCTTCTCCCAGGCTGTAGCACTGGCCAATCGCAGCGCTCAACTCATAGCCTGAGAGGTTTTTTTTTCTCTCAGGCTATGAGCTGAGCGCTGCGATTGGCCAGCACTCCAGCCTGGGAGAAGGAGACGCCGGCAGGCTCATCCCAGTTGAGTTGAGAATCTGAAGATACCGGAGCCTATACCGGGAGAACGGAGCGGCGCCCAGGGATAATAGTAAGTGCAGGGAGATCCCTGGGCGCCGCTCTCCATGTCTGTATGCTTAGTTTCGATTTTTTATTGTAGTGAAAGGTCCTCTTTAAGTGTTGCAGACTGGATGGTATTGGTTGAAACGCTGGCAGTGGAATAATAAAGGCTTCCATCTTATTGGTATTGAATTACATATATTAGTTTACGACTGATGTGAGAATAAGTAAATGTAAGAATAAATAAAACTGACGTAGAATAAGTCTCCCTGCACTGTCCCTGCACTCTCCCTGCGGTCTCCCTGCACTCTCTCGCTCTCCAATACTCTACTATTGATTGTTTTTAGCAACATTGCCATTAGCGAATGAGCGCTTGTCATGTCCCTCCCTATGCTCAGCTCACAGGACAATGGCGGAGACCGCACAGGATGAGGGTTTTATAGGATCTCTGTGGATGCCTGGCTGCACAGAATTATGGGTGATCTTGTGTTCCCGGGCTTGTCTCCTCTACACTAAGTTTCACTTTGTAACATGCGCAGCTACCATTTTAGGAAAACCTGATTTGTTACCATGAAATGCGAGATAATTCGGATTCGTTGCGAATCGAAGTTTTCCTAAACTTCAGACCGAATTCTGCTTCGAACGCTTTGCTCAACACTAATAATAATAGTGGGATGGGTTCCTCATCTCTTGGCTCTGGAGGACTTGTCCTGTCCTGAATTACACAGACTACCCATCAATGTGAAAGACAGGGGCGTTGCTAGGGTCTCAAAAGATGAATATGGCCCAATTCTCTGAGTCGTCCCCCCTCCCCCCACACACGGCATTTTGCTGTACTTGCTATACAGCAGCACATAACTGTCACATCCAGAGCCTCCAGGTGACGTCTCCTCTGATGTAGATCATCTTCTCCATTTGGTCTGTACAACTTATTTCAGCCGCCTCGTCTCTGCAGAGTGTGACACACGGACATCTTAGCTTCCTCACTTTTTCATCATCATCCCCCAACCTGGAGTCCCCTCGCTGTGCTCCCCAATACCCCCAAATACTATCCTGAAGAAAAATTTGTGCCCCCATAGTAATAGTGCTCCTCATAGTCCCACCAATAGTAATTCCCTTCTAGAATGCCCTCATTAGTAATATTGCCCCCTACAGTTCACCCAACAGTGATAATGCTCCCCAAGAATGCCCCCATTAGTAGAAGAGCTCTCCAGTATTAATAATACCCTCACAGAGCCTCCAGTAGAAATAAGGCCCCCTTTTGTTCCGCAGTGGTAATAAAGCTATCTACAGACCGCTCAGTAGTAATAAGGCCCCCATAGTGCTCTTAGTAGAAATAAAGCAGATCTATAAGTCCCTCCTATAGAGAAATAAGAATGCCTATAATGTCCCCTGGATGTATAATACCCCTACAGTGCCCCCAGTATTTATACTGCCCCCTACTGTTATAATGCTAACCCTGAAGTGCCCCCAGTATCTATAATGCCCCTGCAGTGCCCTGTGTAGTTATACTCCTCCTTCCACTATACAGTCCCATGTAAATAACATCACACCATCTCTCCTGCCCCCTCCAAAACACAGTCCCATGTAAATAACATCTCTCTCTATCTCCAATCCCCTCCAAAGTACAGTCCCATGTAAATAACATCACCTCCTCCCCAGCCTCCTTCAACATACAGTCCCAAGTAAATAATAGCACCCCCTCCCCAGCCGCCTCCAACATGCAATCCCATGTAAACATCACCACTCAACATTCAGTTCTATGTAAATAACATCATTCCCCCCCACTGGTCAACTGACTGAGCATCCTGACTGGTAGATCAGTCAGATGTCTAGATTGGCTGGATGGCCAAGCACTCTGATTGGCTTGACAGACGGTACTTCTGGGTACTAGAAGAGCACCGACAAACCACCCTTCCTTGGCCAGAGTATTTAGGCACAGGGTTGGGGTATCAAATTGGACTGTTTCCACATGAAGGAACGCATAGCTACTGCTCAGGTCTTGGACACCAAGAACCCTGTGGCTGTTGAATCTCACCACCAGAAGAAATGTCATTAAAGAGGTTTTCTGGTGTCTACCGGAAAATGGACAATGGCCTAAAATAAATATCACCAATGCAGCCAGGTAAACAAGGCCTATGGGGAGAACAGGAGCATTGCACTGTTGTACCCTCTCCACTTTTCGTGTCTGTTCCATTTTTTTTGCAGACCATATACGGAACCATTTATTTTAATGGGTCCTCAAAAAAAATGGAAGTTACTCCGTGTGCTTTCCTTTTCCATATGTCCTTATTTCCGTTCCACTAAAAAATTGAACGTGTCCTATTATTGTCTGCATTACGGACAAGGATAGTACTGTTCTATTAGGGGCCAGCTGTTCTGTAAAATACGGAATGCACACGGATGTCATCTGTATTTTCTGCGGATCCGTTTATGCGGACCGCAAAATACATAAAGTCGTGTTCATGAACTGTTCCAGGCGTGATGATGTCATGGCATACTCTACTTGCCTCGAAAAGTCATGTGTGACTCTCTGAGGACTCCTAGAACGGTATCCAGCCCCTTTCACGCTCTTCAACATCAACCCAGCATTAGTAATATCAAAGTGACAGCAACATATATGACTGTGAGTAAATGGATGGTATCTGGAGGTAACACAGCCGGTTTAATAACAAACTGCACTTTTGAATTTATACATTTTTTTATAAAAAAATATTCCAAAAATGGTCCATTTTTGGTAGAAGATGCCTTCTTCTATGTCTTCTGACCTGTAAAATGGTGGCCTCCATTTTTAAAGATTTGTATGGTACAAGTCACAAAAGTTTCGGATTCACCGAAATTCGAATCTTTTGGGGAATTCGTAACTCACTTGACTTGCATAGAATCAATTTGCTCATCTATCAGGTCTATGTATACCTCCATCTCTTTGTCACTCTGCTTTACTGCCCATGCTGCTCGTTTTTATATAGGGATGCTAACTTGCTGGCGTCTGTAGTAGTTCCTACATTACCGATGAGCGCGCCTTAAAATTTGCCTCTAATTCTGCAGCTCCAAAGTCCAGACTGGTTTGTCAAGGGTTAAACATAAATTATCTCTCCGTGCACGGATATTTCCATTGAGATCTAATTATTCTTAGCATGCACAATGAGCACCAGCGGTAAAATCAATGTGAGCGCCGATCCCCGGCTGCACGGTCTCCATGTCAGCTGTGGAGTTCTCTTCCCGCAGTCTGGAGGCCTGCTCCTGCCCAAATCAGTGTAGGTTTCCATCCGTTTTCCCCGCAGCATTTGCATATACCCTCAAACATACACAGCTCAGGGTAATACCTCTCGAATGTGATAAAATCAATGGAAACGAAGCCTTTTTTGCCTGACAGTATTGTCAGGGCATATTATCTGGTTTAGACTGCGGCCTCACTTCATAGCTGTAGTCAGTTGAATTTCCCTTTTCTGAAGCTTAGCAAAATGTGGTAATGTCACTGCCACAGGCGACTGGCATTCACAGGACGGTTTACCGGTGCAGCTTAGCCTCCTGGCTTGTCACAGTGTATATATCTCAGGTTTTCCTTTTCCTTCCTATTCAGAGGTTTCCAAGAATGTTGCCTCAAGCAGTGGTGGGACACAAAAAAGAGATTTTTGTTCTCCACTTAGGAACATTACCACACTTCACACTCCGTCTCACATATGGGGAAATCTATTTGACTGCTCTGAACTGCGGCTATTAGATAATCGGCTCTGACAGGGCTGAGGAAAGGAGCTGTAAAGTCGACTAATTTATGTTTAATTAATGTTGCGCTCGCCCCTTATATTTTGACTAATTATTTTAAACACAACACACTTGAGGTCACTTCGAGAAGGGTCTATGAAAGCCTCATCTGAAGATTGTTCCGAGCTATTCGCTTTGAGTTATGCATGTGACCGGCTAATATGTTGAGACTCTTAGAATCCTGCTCTGCGTGCCAAATTATATCAGTGGTGAAGTGAAATATAAATTTATGGAGAATGCTGGATTCCACATCAATAAAAATACAGTTTTTAGTCACTTTTCCATGGCATGGTACCGGCTCTGTCTGACAATACTCAGCTCGCCTTTTCTCAATTTCGATAACAGGTAGCGGACATGCTAACCCCTCAATGTAGTTGGTAGCATTGTAGTGACTATTCTATCAGACCAATTACTAGTTAGCAGTGTGGTCACATTGCAGTGAGTCTGGGAGAGGACGAGAGTGGTGGTGGTGGTGGTGCTCCCAGGGCCGTACAGTGACGGGGGGGGGGTGCAACCCTTTTTTTCCCCTTGGAGTACACCGTGGTTTGGACTTGCCTGCCTGGTGGTAGTTGGGGTGCCCTTGATGTAGGTAGGTTCTGATGGGTGCAAGGCAGAGATCACGTAAGTTACGTGGGTAGGCAATGATGCAGCAGTGCAGGTTGGCGCTGCAAGAAAGAAATTAGGCTGGTTTTGGGTTAACAATTAGGCTGTATTTAACTGAGGAAATTTGCAGAGATGGCACACACAGGCACTTGGAAAAGTAATTTCAGTCTTTCCAGATTAAATATAGTGATGAGCGGCAGGGGCAATATTCGAATTCGTGATATTTCGCGAATATTTTGTAGAATACTCGAGAATTCGAGATTATATTCTTGATTGCGAAAATCGGCAATATAATAAGAAGGGAGGGATGATCACCTGATGTGCACTGTGTAAGAAAAAAAATGAAAAAAAACCACGAATATTCGATTTTACGAATATATAGCGCTATATTCAAAATTTTCGCAAATTCTCGAAGTGCCAATATTCGCGCTTAAAATTCGCTATTTAAATATTCGCGATCAACACTAATTACATACAGTTTTTCCAAGGCTGTATATGTAAGGCTGTACAATGAGTCTTTTCCCAGCTAATCCAAGAAAGCTTCCCAATTTGGTCAAGGAGTGCAAAGTCTTTTTTATAAAAGAAAATCACACTTTATATGGCACTGTAATGCCCAACTGTAGTGTAGTCTTTTAACAGATGGACAGTCTGTCTCAGAAGTATGGGAGGGTACCTGAACCTTGTCTCCAGCCAAATGCAGTGAAGTCCATAGCCTACATATATTTGTTACCTTCACTGGCATTTGATCCATGCCTTGTACCTTTTGTAATGGTCCCCATCGTTCTGTAAAATTCAATGCGTCTTCCTTTCAGTGCCTGGCTTGTCTTATAACTTACCCGGTTAATTCAGCTGGAAAGTTTTGACTGACATGGATCCTTTAAGGCTGTGTAGTTGCTTCTGATCTTGTTCCCTTGCATTTCTTGAATCCTTGCCTGAGTAACCTGTGATTGGGGAGAAGTCATGTTAGTGTGTTCTTTAGTGTTTCATTTTCAAAGGGGAGTTCGTTAGTGTCTGCAGAGCAGCAGACCATAGATAAGGTGAAGAGATTGGATAGATTTGATGATTAGAAGCTAAAGGTAAAAAAACGTAAAATTTCGGTAATAGGCTTCAGGCATGCTAAATCGGCAAAGCCCAAAAAACTTGGACACCAGAAATTACATGGAGGCACTGCTTGGTGGTGGTACAATGAGGAGTTTCACCACCTGACAATTCGTCCAGAGGTGGGTCTGGGCTTTGAGGCCCAGGCTGTCTGGATACAGCTTGCTACTAAGCCTGCGACTCTCAGCCAGCCGCCACTGTCAGATCATCCAGCATATCTGCAGAGGTGAGCAGTACACCAGGCAACTGTTGGCTCTTCAGTGGAGGCTATTGTTGATTCTATGCTTGAAGTTTTTTGTTTGGTTTTTATATCCTTCACATTCCGGCATCGTCAGCATTCTAGGCAAGTAATTTGAAGCCAGTTAAAGATATGCCACATCGGGTGTGGGAAAAAATGTTATAAAAGGTGCAATTGGGAAGGAACTTGGGAATGTTTGACTCGATACCAATACAAAACTTGGGGGTTTCTCCTATAGGGATCATACAGAAGAAATAGGCTGGTAAATTTAGCCTTATACATCATCTTTCATTTCCCTCAGCGAATTCAGTGAACGACAGGATCCCTGTAGTGGAGGTGCTAGTTTCTTATGGATGACTGGTATTAGGGGGGGAAACTGGCCAATTGCTCAGGGCTACCATATCCAAAGGGGTCCCCTTCCATATATGGCGGAAGTTAAAAGTGGAGAACGTGAGCCTTTGGCTCCTGTCCCCACCATTTTGCCATATAGGCTGCAGGCAACGAGGCCTAAAGCCTATCAGGCAGTAGAACAGCATAGGAGGTCATGATGACATAACTATGACCTTCTGTGCTGTGTCTTGTGCAATGACACAGGCGTTCATGATTACGTGAGACCCGGCGCAGGAGGCAGCAGTGATACCATCATGTCCACCTATGCCAGCATATGGCAAATCGGGCCACAGACTGGAGGAGATCTGTGGCCTGCATCATATATGATGGCTGAGAATGGGAGTCAGCTGATTTTTTAAAATTGCCAATATACATTGGCACTACGGGGAGTGGAGAGGGGGAGCATTATACTGTATACTGGCACTACAGGGGGAGGGGGCATTATATACTGGCACTACAGGGAGGGGAGAAGGATCATTATATACTGGCATATAGGGGGAGTGGGAGCATTATATATTGGCCCTTCAGGGGGAGGGGGCGCTTTATATGTTGGCACTTCAAAGGAGTGCATTATATACTGGCATGAAAGAGGAGGGGAGCATTATATGCTAGCACTACAGGGAAAAGCGGAGCATTATATATTGGCACTTCAGGGGGGGGCATTATATAGTGGGACAACAGGAAAGGGGAGCATTATATGCTTGCATTACAGGGGAAGGGAGCATTGCATACTGGCACTACAGTGGGGCATTATATACTGGCACTACAGGGGGTGCATTGTATACTGGCACTATGGGGGCATTATATACTGGCACTACAGGGGAAAGGGGAGCATTATATACTGGCATGGCGGGAGCAATAAATATTGGCACTACAAGGGAGGGATATCATTATATACTGGCACTAGAGGGTGGGCGAGAAGAAGCGGTATATTTTATTTATTTATTTTTGTTTAATCTGAGGTCTGATTTTTTGGGATGGATGAAGGGAGGGGCGGTTGTTAAAAGGGGGCCATGACTTTGGTGTCTGCTCTGAGGTCTGATTGATTGAGGGGGGAGTGTTATAGGGGCCATTACTTTGAGGCCTGATCTGAGATCTGATTGATGGAGGGGGGGGGGGGCAGAATGTTATAGGATCAGGGACCTTTACTTTGGGGTCTGATCTGAGGTATGATGGAGGTGGCGGGGGTGTTTTTTAGAGGCCATTACTTTGGGGTCTGATTTGAGGACTAATTTAAATGATGTAGAGGAGGTTATAGGGCCATGACTTTGGGATCTGATTTATGGGATGGAAAGGTGGCAGTTATAGGGAGTCGCATGAATTTGAGGCTTGTATGAATTTGGGTCAGCAGTAGTGTTGATCGAGCACCGTAGTGCTCGGGTGCTCGGGGGCTCGGGCCGAACACATCGACCGAGCAATAGGAGAACCCGAGCATTAAACCAGGTACCCCCAGGTGCCTGGTTCATAGGAAAATGTCAGAAATGGATGGAAACACCACCAAAATGGTTCTGGAACAGCATGGGGAGGATGTCTGGATGCATCTTGTACTCGCAGGTTGCTGCTGGGAACGATGTTGTCCGAGTAGTACGCCACTTTTATAGACTGACAATAATACGCACAAAACCGAAGAAAAAAAATCGATTTTAGAGGAAAAATTTATAGGAAACATTCTTTCCTGTATATTTACTTATATATAAAGTGCAAGTGCTGTCAAACATTACAAGGAAGAGGCACTCCGATACAACCCGTATATCACATAATGGAGGGCCTCATTCACATTATGGTACAATTGTTCATGTAGTGGGACTCCAGCACTCATAAAGCCTATGCACTAAGAGAAAGGGCTGGCAAAAAGTACAAGGAATCGGCACTACAATACA